>NC_054549.1:37862262-38107262 GCF_017654505.1 Polyodon spathula | reverse complement strand
TATCTGGACTCTTCAAATGTCAGTAGTTTGTGGTCACTGTGAGAAGCTCATTTTAACAGAACACTGCGAAATGACAGTTTTGATCAGTGATGTGTTGGAATTGATAAAAGGTATTGGAAATGAAACTGGAGCTGACCCCAACCCTTGCTCAGCAGCTTTATTGGGAGTGTTTCCTTTTGATTATAAAAGGGTTGATGACTAGTTGGGGTCCTTCAAGAACCCAGCCCAGAGTATTCCTGAGCTACACCTTGACCGTGTCAAATGAAAACCCTTGCAGCGCGATCAGTTCAGCTTTCCAGATGCATTATGTGGTGTCCTGCGTCACGAGGGAAATGGATTTAATTGAAACTAATACGAGCTCACAGCTTTCGCCTTACATGTCAGATCTGCTCCCAGCCTGCTATTGATCTTGTGTTAATGTTACACATTTCAAACAAGCAGGGAAAAAAAACCCAGAGTGATTAAAAAAAACAGAAACATGCAGGAATCAGTTCAAAGAAAATGTAACTTGTGAATTACAATGTAGAGCACATGCCAGAACTGCCTCTCTGGTTGAGCATGTAAATGATGTCTGAGCAGAACAAAGAAGTGAAAGGGAGAGAAAGAAAGCGATGCCTTTCTATATAGAAATAAGTGGTTCATACTGGGGGTAGCACTGCACTTTTGGCACAGGTTGCTCATGAAATGATTTTGTGACGTTTTAAAGAGGAAGCAGTTCTCTGTTTAGGGATAGCGAGACAGAGCCAGCGGGCAGGCCAGGTGAAGCGGACAGGCCAGGTGAAGCAGTTCTCTGTTTAGGGATAGCGAGACAGAGCAAGCGGGCAGGCCAGGTGAAGCGGACAGGCCAAGTGAAGCGGGCAGGCCAGGTGAAGCGGACAGACCAGGTGAAGGTGAGGCCGGGCAGGCCAGGTGAAGCGGGCAGGCCAGGTGAAGCGGGCAGGCCAGGTGAAGCGGGCAGGCCAGGTGAAGCGGGCAGGCCAGGTGAAGCGGGCAGGCCAGGTGAAGCGGGCAGGCCAGGTGAAGCGGGCAGGCCAGGTGAAGCGGGCAGGCCAGGTGAAGCGGGCAGACCAGGTGAAGCGGGCAGGCCAGGTGAAGCGGGCAGGCCAGGTGAAGCGGGCAGGCCAGGTGAAGCGGGCAGGCCAGGTGAAGCGGGCAGGCCAGGTGAAGTGGGCAGACCAGGTGAAGCAGGCAGGCATTCCCGGTTGTTGTGCTTTCCTGGAGGAACAGAGAGCCATTCTACTTGACATGACGGGCTAATTCAAATATTTTGCTTTTTCTGAATTATTCTTTTTTCATTAAGGAAAGATAATGCTCTGCTCAGGGATAGCAAGCTGTTTAGTAAGTGGCTGAGGGGAACGGGCACCGCAATGCCACCGCCAGACGTTCTGTAAGTTTTCCATTATTTGCATCTGTATATATCTTTATTTTTAAATCATTCTATGATATGTATTTATTTTGTATTCAGTCATTTTTTTGCCTCTGTCACTAAAATCTGACATCGTGGGAATATTTGTTTTTTTTATTCAAGGCAAACAAGTAGTCTTCATTAAACAGAGCTGGGCTGCCGTGGGGCTGCAATTCTTATTTGAATTGCACAGCTCGGTTAATGAAGAACTATTAGAGGCTTTGAGAACAGCATGCTGAGCAGGTGAGAGGTGTTTCAGATCCTGATAGAGCTGGGCTTGAAACACAGCCCCGGGAAAGAGTGTGGGGATTACAAACACATTGCTAATACTTACTGTTCTACTGTTTCCTTATCTATCTGTATACTGTATATAACAGATACTGATTTAAATTCTTTTTTTTTTTAACGTACACCAAAGGTTTAAATGATCGAAAAATAATTATTTCAGGATGTTTCGGACAAAAGCCTTTCTTCAGCTGCGTAGAAAGCAAAGTAAAGACAGGGCAGTAAACTGGTCATAAAATAAGTCCTGTTTTATTTATTTATTTATTTATTTTTTGTTTTTATCATTTAAACCTTTTGTGTACATCCAGAAAAATTGCTTAATTTTTTTTCATTTATGTACACTACAGTTATACCTCCTTTCAAACACAGACACAGACAGACGCACGCACGCACGCACGCACGCACGCACACATTTATATATCTGATCAATCATTCAGAGGAATGTGCGTACAATTGATTCGTTCTTCATCCCGCAGTTCATTCTGATCTGCAGCCCTGTTCTGTGACTCTCCCTCTGATTGAATCAGCTTTGTGGCAGTGCAGCCTGTAGCAGATGCTTCTCTGACGGGTTCCTAATGAAACGTGCTGACAGTGCCATGCTGACTTTGGGAGATTTTGAAGGTCGTTGGAACTGTTGGTATTGTGAAAGCAAGATCCTCCTAACTTATTCTCTCTGTAACGAGGGAGAGCAGATTTCCAAAGCTTACAGTCATGACATTTTAGATTTAAAGACTGATTTGTTTTTCTTTAGAAATTGTCATATTTAAATATAGTGCTTTTATCACTGTTACTGTTCTCACATTAAACCAACAAAAAACATCAACCTCTGCCTGCTGCACAGCCAGCACACCTTCCCTTTGCTGTTCATGCCGTCAGCCCTGTGCAGCGCAGGAAGTGCGAGCGAGCGAGCGGCATGTGGACTCCCACTGTGTGTGCTATCAGGGGAACTTGCAGTGTGGGGCAGGAAGTCTATTTATAAGTGAAAGAAAGTCTCAGAGACTTGTGAAAGTGTTGCTAATAAGGAGTAAGACAGGTGTTTAATTCTCCTCTTTAATGCCTTGGTTATCACACCTCTACAGTAATCCCTTCAGAAGCAGAGTTCAAAAAGCAGCAACAGCAGCCAGTGCTATTAGCATAGCTGAGCCCTCGGCATCTCCCTGAGATTCTTTGCAGTGTAGGTCAGACAGAGGTGTATTCAAAAAGGTGTCATTCTAGGGATTTCACCCTGGCGACAGCAGAAGTTATTAATAAGATTAACACTGGCGCTGCCAGGACTGAGGTTTCCTTTCTTTACATGCGTGTGTGTGTGTGTGTGTGTGTGTGTAGAGAGAGAGAGAGAGGGGGTTGAAATCCCTGTTTCAGAGAGGGGTGCGTGCTGGATTCCTGTTGACCTGACAGGCTGCAGTGTCAGTGCATTCCTCTAAGAGTTTTAACGCAACGGATCATTTGTTTGAAATGTTAAAAATCTTCTTGCTTCGTACGTGTTGCTGTGTTGTTTTGTTCCAGCAGTATCAGGGCTCGGTTTCATTCTCAGTGTAATGTGAACGGCAGATGCATTAGAGAGAGTTACATACTTCTGTTCATACTGTGCACTGCATTACAGAGACTTCATCCAGCTTTACTGCTTAGCCAGACAGCCTGCACTGTCATGAACGACACAGTTATAGTTTACTGTCTAGCACGGTCTGAATAGCATAGTCCTGACTTTCACACACAAGTACATTTTAAATATTAAACAATTTTGCACTTTTTAGCATACGTTTGTACAGTCATTGTGGCAGCATAGTATTTCAGAGCCGTTTCTCCTACACCACATGTTAAACAGAGCTTGATACAGGCTGTGTTTTAATAAGTACACTAACCGCTAATGAACTTGCATTAAAAAAGTGTCTTGATTTAATTAGCTGAGAGAAGCTGCTCTCTTGGGTCCGTTGGATTCTTTTTTTAATTCCCATCTTCACCTCCTCCTCTAAATTATCACACGGGTTACCGGCTGTCATGTTCAGAATGTGAACTTGAAGAAATGACTAGGTCAACATGCAGCATAGGAACGTGGATAACATGCATCCCTCCTATAGGGAGACTTAAAACTGCACAAGAGTGTAGCAGCATAGGAACGTGGATAACATGCACCCTCCTACAGGGAGACTTAAAACTGCACAAGAGTGTAGCAGCATAGGAACGTGGATAACATGCACCCTCCTACAGGGAGACTTAAAACTGCACAAGAGTGTAGCAGCATAGGAACGTGGATAACATGCACCCTCCTACAGGGAGACTTAAAACTGCACAAGAGTGTAGCAGCATAGGAACGTGGATAACATGCATCCCTCTTATAGGGAGACTTAAAACTGCACAAGAGTGTAGCAACATAGGAATGTGGATAACATGCACCCTCCTACAGGGAGACTTAAAACTGCACACCCTTATAAAACTATACAAAATACATATTAAAAGCACAGCAAAGTGTAATAAAACACAGTGGAAGCACGGTAAGCAATTGTAAAGCACAGAGAGGTATGGAAAGCATATTAAAACTATTCAAAGGTATAACCATGGGAAAGCTGCAAAGTGACTTGTATAAAAGGCAAGGGTGCAGGTTCTGCTTGTGTTTCTACACTCTCTTTGAAGAGCAGGGTGCAGGTTCTGCTTGTGTTTCTACACGCTCTTTGAAGAGCAGGGTGCAGGTTCTGCTTGTGTTTCTACACGCTGTCTTTGAAGAGCAGGGTGCAGGTTCTGCTTGTGTTTCTACACGCTCTCTTTGAAGAGCAGGGTGCAGGTTCTGCTTGTGTTTCTTCTTGCTCTTTGAAGAGCAGGGTGCAGGTTCTGCTCATGTTTCTTCATGCTGTTTGAAGAGCAGGGTGCAGGTTCTGCTTGTGTTTCTACACGCTCTCTTTGAAGAGCAGGGTGCAGGTTCTGCTTGTGTTTCTACACGCTGTCTTTGAAGAGCAGGGTGCAGGTTCTGCTTGTGTTTCTACACGCTCTCTTTGAAGAGCAGGGTGCAGGTTCTGCTTGTGTTTCTTCTTGCTCTTTGAAGAGCAGGGTGCAGGTTCTGCTCATGTTTCTTCATGCTGTTTGAAGAGCAGGGTGCAGGTTCTGCTTGTGTTTCTACACGCTCTCTTTGAAGAGCAGGGTGCAGGTTCTGCTTGTGTTTCTACACGCTGTCTTTGAAGAGCAGGGTGCAGGTTCTGCTTGTGTTTCTACACGCTCTCTTTGAAGAGCAGGGTGCAGGTTCTGCTTGTGTTTCTTCTTGCTCTTTGAAGAGCAGGGTGCAGGTTCTGCTCATGTTTCTTCATGCTGTTTGAAGAGCTGGGTACAGGAATTTGCTTTGCTTTAATGTTCTCTCACCTCCAGCGTAGAAACAGGATGACTCCAAACAACACACGATAGGAAGTAAAAAAAGGAATGAAAAGAACAGCGATTCATTGCAAAAATTATGACGAAAAAAAAACAACTAGATTCTCAAAGCTATTTGCTCCAAAGCATCATTAGCACAGTTTTGTCAGGTGGTGCAAAACATACCCGATACAATGACCCAACAACGAATAAACGACTCAGACATTTAGTTCAGGGGGCTGCGTGTAATCTGAAGTTGTTTCTAGTTTGTTTTAGAATAGCGATGGATTTACATCAATGTGTTTCATACCTCTCGGCCCAGACTGCTACAGCGCTGCTCCTTTTCAAATCCTGTTGCTGATGAGAACGAGGCGTGCGTTTGATTTCATGCGCGCGCTCTCTTGTGGTGAGTGCGCCAGATTCTAACCATGTAGAAAGTTCTCCTTCACAGCTGCCACAGTAAAGTACAGAGCTGCACCTGCATCGCTGACACGCAGCCAGCTTTTATAAGGGATACTTGAGGAGTAACAAAACCAACATAATCTCTAGCAATGTAAATTGCAGAGCCCTATTGAAAAGACGATATAAATGGGACAGGAAGCTACTGAACTTCCTGTCAGAGCTCAGCCCAGCCGGACGGGCCTCCAGGACCCTTGACCTGATGAGCTCTAAAGAACGCCCTTGAAATGTGGGAACAGCCTGCGTGAGAAGATGCACTCTGACACAGGTAGTCCTGGAGCCCCTTATAAAGGTTCACCATAGTAAACACATTGCAAAGTGTAATAAAGCATGGTGAGAGCATGTTGACTGATAACCAAGTTGACCGTAATTAAAAAGCAGACGTGTTTATTTCTGGTTTGGCAACTTTAAAAGGTGATTCTCATTTTTGAGTAATGCAGGCTGTTGTAAAGACCTTTGAAAATGCTCCCCAATGTGCTATTGGCAATATTGCTACAGATATTAACAGTGTGCCTTAGTTTAAAGTGATCTGTATTGATTTGTATTTGTATCTGGTCGAGAGGCCAGTATAAGATGTCTAGAAAGCCTGACAGCAATTAATAATCCTGTTTAACTGATGACATGAACAGATCGCTCTTCATATATTTGAGCTTCATCACTCCTCTGGCAGATCTGAGAACCCTAGATATCCCATCCCCCCCCAGCCCCCCCTTGATCTCCTAGTAGTAGTGGTAACCATGGAAACAAGTCAGAGAGAGAGAGAGAGAGAGAGACCGAGAGAAAGAGAGTAGATGTATTGCACTGTGTTCAGGGTAGAATATTTAATTTAAAGAACATTGCAATAATCTGTTTTATGTGTGCAGAGTTCAAACAAAGTGTAAGACAGGGAGCTTAGAGATTGATCTGAATGTGTAACTTCCAGAAACAGGACTGACACTGCTGTCCTTACAGTACACTGCTATTCATCCTGGAGAAGCGTGCAATACTGTTAACGTGGAAACAACAAGGGCTTTCCCTTAGGAAAGTGTCCCATAGTAAAAGCATGACAAAGTGTACTCACACTCTTCTCAATAAGAACCGATACTTGCTGAGGTTTTGTGTATGAGATGATTTCACAGCCCACAGCCACAAACAGGAGACAGCGTTGTGAGGAGGAAGGCCTGTTCTGAGTCACTGCATTGCCCCATCAGTGGAAGTGAGACATGAAGCTGAGGCCTGTGTCAATTCATTCATTTCCTGATCTGCTTTTTCAGTGTGCACAGAAATGTACATGCAAGCATGGGGCATACTCTTCAAATAGACTTGCACAATGCAATGCAGTCTAGGGTTTGAAAACAATAGTTTGAGCTAACAATAGTCAAGGAGCAGCATTCTCACCAGCACCTTGTTTTACTGTTTATCTTGTCTTTTTAAAATATTGGTCACCCCCAAGACAGCTACTGATAACCCCCTCGGCTGGGGGCTTCATGCATGAAGAAGAAGTCATTTAAAATGTAGGTCAACATCCCAAGAAAGAAAGCTCACTTCAGTTATTAAAGAAGGACATAAACGGGCTACGTCCTCACAGAGCAGACGAGAACGCAGCACTGTGAAACATTGCTCTGCTCTTAAAAGGTCACTTTTCTTAATGCGGTTCCTCCCGACGCCCCGGGGTCTCATGGGTAACTGTCCTCACTGATAGCACTGGAGTTGATAGCACGGAATGATCTCACCCCATGTGACAAAACAAGAGCTGTGCCCCCTCCAGGAGGTGTGACGTGTCCATTTATAAAGAAACAGCATTGCTGTGGTCTTCCTTTTGGAAAAGTTCACTGTGGTAAAGGACGGGTGCTTGAAATCTTGAGACTTTTTGGTCAAATTTGTACTAGGCAGCATATCAACTGTCTACTGAGGGTAAACAGCCATCAGGGAAATTAAATGTCTGGATACCCACGAAAGGGGTAAGGTTACCCTAACATGAAAGAGTAATGAAGACAACGCTAACCATACAGCGGCTTTTAAAAAGTACACAAATATAAGAAAGCATGTAAAAGCTGAAGGTAACGGGTGGTTTCTGCTGCATGCTGTGCACGCCTGGCATCAAACAATAGCACACACTTATACAAGGGTTGGTTTTTGGTACATTTTACAAGACGCTGTATGGATAGGGGTGACGTCGTTAAAATAGAATCTTGGGATTAGTCATTGTTTTTGCCAAAATTTGTAAAAAGTGAAAGTGGCACGGGTGATGTCATGAATGGAGTGTCTTTGATGTGTAAAGGAATGCAGAACAAAACGTGCGCTCTGATTGGCTGGCAGATCCTGAGCGGTCTGTAGTATATTACACTGTTCTCTATCAGTAAATAAGCTGTAATTGTGATATAGGCGAGGTCTACCTTTAGGGTAAAGAGATCTGGGATAGAAGCTAGCTGTGGTGTTGTGTGTGATAGGTTTTTAACACTATACTTTCACTAGCACCACACCTCTTGTTTTGAGTCTCTGGTCAGGTAATTATCATTGCACAGGCTGTCAGATTATTGGCAGTGAAAAACAATGGTATAAGAATTAATAATAATAAAAACAGGAGTCCAGGAAGCCTATAATGTGCAATACTATAATTATAGTATATAGAACACCTGCAGGAATCCTCATGCGAAAAGTGGGGGGGACAGACACACAAGCAAACGAGATGCCAGCTACTCGGAATGCAGTTGTACCCCCCCCCCCCCCCCCCCCCCCCCCCCCCCCCCCCCCCTCCCCGTGTAGTGAGTCAAAGTTGAAAATAGTAGGCCCAATCATTTATTTTATTGAAAGGAAAACAACTTTGCAAAAAAATGTAAGAATTCTTTGAATAAGGTAGCCGAGTCCAATGAGTGTTCAATAATAATAATAATAATAATAATCATCTTTATTTTTACATAGCGCCTTTCATAGTGGACCACCATCACTATATCGGGACATAAGTCTCTTTCCGGACCTTATTCAAAGACAATGCTAGGATAACAAAGACACACCGCGGCGGTATTTAAACACGGGTGCGTTGTCTGAACACATTCCCGGGAATACGGCTCCTTGGTGTCTTTTGCAGGTTCAATACTTTACCTGTCACTCGTGTTCAGAGCGTTTGTTTTGGAAGTGTCGGTTTCAGGTGCTCCAGTTTCACTCAGTATAGGTCTACCGTTTAAGGGCAAATGCGCTGTACAGAATGGACCAGGGCAATGGGAAGAACACACACTTGCACCGTAATTAAACATCGTGACTGCGATGAAGCCCTGTTAAAGGATGATAAGCCCGCCTCTCTACATAGCGTGCTTTCTTTACTGAGGTGATAAGCACCAATACAAACACATCAACAGGGAGGCACTCCGCGGAGTGTAGGGGCTCTGTTAAAAACCAGTTACTGTGTAACCGTACATAGAGAGAGAGAGAGAGAGAGAGAGAGAGAGAGAGAGAGAGAGAGAGAGAGAGAGAGAGAGAGAGATCAAATGAAAGACAATGTTTTAAAAAATATACACAAAAATTTTTTTATATGTGTTTTTTCCAAACTTTCTAATTTTTATAATTTCTAATTTTACACGGTGCTAAAACGATTTTGTACACCGCATATATATATAATATATATATATATTATATAATATATATATATATATATAGATACATATGGAACAGTCCCCTGGCACAAACGTGTTTGAAGCGAACCGTCACTTATTTCTGCTGAGCTCTGATCCTGTGCTTGTGGTGTCCTGCACTACAGAACCGATGGACCGCTCCTCTCTATCGAACCCTTCAGGCTTCATGACATTCAGTCTATGCATCTATTTATTTTTCTTTATTCTTATGATTGTGGTTGCATTATGATAGCATGATAACACATTGTTATAAATTATATACTGCACACATTCTTAAATACTACATGCTATAAAGCATTCGGGGGTTCCGTTTAACATATCCATTATCCAACAACAGAACCTTTGGCAGTTCTAAACATGACGTGTGGAATTATGGATCCGTGTCATAACCTTTTTTTATTGATTTATTCATAGTTAAATAATAATAATAATAAATTAATTATAATTATTAATAATATAATAATAATCATAATTATACTGGCATAGGCGTATACCGGGTTTATTTTAATATTTACAACACTTCAGGACTGCTTAAACCGCCGGTACTGTACACGGATATCCGCCTTAATTAACACAGCATTTATAATAATAATAATAATAATAATAATAATAATAATAATAATAATAATAATATAATAATGTAATCGTTGAGTTCATAGCAGTCTGTTTATAGTTTTAAAGAGACGCTTATCAGCGAGACTATAAACGGATGAGCGTTTACAGGTATATTGAACAATTACGAAATTGACAGTTAGGTGGGTTTTTATTTGCTGCAATCTGCCAAATATAAAGAAGGCCTTGTATTAACAGGGAAGATTGGACAAGATGTGTTCGTGTTTAATAAGACACACACACACGCTGTTTGAAAATGAAACGTGCTACACGGTTTGCAGTGTAACACACTGTAACAAAGCTCTCGAGTTGCGTTTATGAAAATGAATATTCGCTTTTCTTTTCTTTGTTTTTTTGTGGAAGCCTGTATCTGCCATCGCTGCACGGCTTCATCTGTGAGAATGCGCCTTCCTTGTTTCTGGGGTGAGTTTCCAGCGCGTCGGCTCCTGAACGCTGCAAACACTCCGGGCGGCTTGTTCCCATTGTTCCCATTGTTCCCATTGCGATCGCCTGCGATTAAAAGGCAGCGCGGGTAGCAGCACCCCAGAGCGGGCGCAGAGGGTGCTGAGCGCCCTGCTTTAATAAGGAATGGCGTGCCCCACACCCGACAGCGCGGAGCATGCGCAGAGCCGCGCAGAGCCGCGCTGGGCCATATTGGAATGAGGCAGTGGACAGCACGGGCAGAGCTGGGAGGCACGGCTTGGAAAAGCGACCTGGAAAAACTGGGAACAGGTGAGCACACCACTCGGGCACACGTCATTTCAGCGGACAACAGACCCAGCTCGCGTTTAAAGGCGTTTGCGGGCTTTGCGGCGTCCCGCTCGGCTTTTTTCCCGTTGCTAAAACCCCGTGTTTCTCTCGCTCAGTGAGTGAGTGTAACTCTGGCTGTATATGCAGCAGCCCGCCTGACGTTTCCAACTTGGGAGCAATACTGCTGCAAAGAGATGGGAGCTCAGCTCTGCAGAAATAAGCGCTGTACACTATTGATCTGGAGAGGAACAACAAGCCTGAGAAACACCTCGTTTTTCATTTCACCGTTCAGCCCCTGTCGGGGTCTGCTGCATTTACAGTGAAAGTCGTGCGGTCGGCGGTTCGTTGATCGGTAGCGCCAGAAAGTAATGCTTTTATAGGGTAATATGGTGCCATGAGCGTGGCTTTGCATCGCCTAGTGTGATGACGACGAGGAAGAGGTCACTCGTTATTTACGGGTGTGTTTATTTAGAACTGGTTGTTATTTTGTAAGCTCTCCAAAACAATAAACACGATATTATGTTTAAATTACACGTGTTTTTATTTTCAACTTAAGCATTCATGTTTATATATATATATATATATATGTGTGTGTGCGTTACATAACTTCACACTATAGTGTGCAATGTTACTATCTCAGTTTTTATTTTGTAAAACATTAATAGTTGTAAAATAGCGGCAGAGGGTATTGTTTGCGAACTCCTGAGGTTTTGATTTCGTTTCGTGCCCCCGGGTTGTGTGTTGTTGTGGTTGTTCTTGGCTGTGTGTGATGGCTTCAGTGTGCTGTGCAGTCCAGCGCTGCTGACACGGTGTTAACACACACTGCGGTCACTGGGGCGGGCAGCGTCTTCAAGTCTTTGAAACGACAAGCTCTTTCACACAGCGCTCCCACAAAGCGGGTTTAAAGGGGTCGCCCGAGTGGCCAGTTAACTCCTGATGCCGCTCGAATGTATTCTGAGAAGAAACTGTTTGAACAGGCGCTCGGTTCCTTCTGCATCGTAAAGGGTTAACTAGCAAACACCAGCAGTCTCGTTTAAAAAAAAAAAAGCCATCTCGACCTTTTACAGCTCTGAAATCACTGGGGTTAAATAAAGAGAGTATAGGCTTAACGAAAACTGGACTGGAATGTTACGTTTCTATATATATATATATATATATAATTGTGTGTGTGTGTGTGTGTGTGTGTGTGTATATATATATATATATATATATATATATATATATATATATATATATAATGGTTGACATGGTCAGTTAGCAGTTTTCCCATTGTTATATGCATTTACCTTCGTTTGCCATGGTTTTTGTAATTTGTTATGCTTTAACATTCCTCTGGACTTCACAATGCTTATGCATTATCGTGCTTTTAATATGGTAAAGCTCTTCAGCGTATAATCACGATTTCAATGTGGTGTAGTCTGTATTATTCTATATAACTTGACTATAACGTTATACAAAAGCACCCGTTAAGCCGCTAGACTCACAGCAGCGCACAGATATCGCAGTTCAAAGTGTGGGCTGGTTAAGAGACAGTCCGTGTGTCCCTGTATCTTCAGGTGTTGCTGTCACGGTACAGGTAGTGTGGGGGATTGGTGGTTTTACTGGGAGTTAGGGGTCGTGTGGAGAAGATACCCAGCACAGCGGTAATTCAAATAGCAGCACAGGGCGGCTGCTTGTTGCATTGTAATATAAATGTTTTGATCAGTCTGCTTACCGGCAGGTGCTGTACGTTTAATGTTGCGTAATTAAAAACAGTCGGCTAGTTTTTGTAACGAGTAACCGGCAAAAGAAAAAAATAACAGTTCATGAGTCGCAATATTTGGGACTTTTATTTAAGTGTCTGTTCTCCACGGGACAGAAAGCACTGTTAGTAAATGAGTGATATTCAGGGAAGCCGGCCGCTGAACTCCTGACACTGCTTGCTATTGAAATGCTCTGCAGGCTTGTCACAGAGCAGGCGGTTTCTGTTGAGGGATGCCAGGGTATACATAGCACGGGTCTTCCAGATTTTGCACCATTATGTAGAAGGCGAGTCGTCACACTGGGTGAGGAGTCACATTTGTGATATTTGAAATATGTTTTAATGTTGTATGACCTTGTCGTGCACCTCATGCCTTACTGTTTCGCTAACCGAGTCTGTGTTACGATGCAGGCTGTACAAAGAGAACCCGGTTCATTTCAGAGGCGTTTCCCCAAAAAATTCCTTAAAGCGCACCCTTGTTTGTTTTGGTAACTAATATTTGCCGACGGGCTCGGCTCGGCTCGGTACTGTATGAAACACGAACCGCGACCGGATTCTGACACGCGTTTATTACCCCGGACCACAACCCGAACATTGAACCAGTACAAATAAATAAAAACAAACAAAAAAAAACAGCCTGTCTGCCCTTTCCCTTATTTTAAACTTCATGCTAATAAAAACGTGCTCTTCTCTTTCTTCAGCACTGATATAAATATGTAACATTCTGCAAAACTATCTGTATACTTCCAAATCTTTATTTGAAATAAAAAAAGTACATTTTTTAAAAATAGCAGTGGAATCCGTGTGGGGTCCGTGTTCCCTATTGCAATGGGAATGCGTCCTGTCAGAACAATGGAATGGGCGTGTACACCTCACTGAAATAATGCAAACATCACGCTGAGCACTGGTGCAAGAAACAGCCGAACTGGTAATCTTAAACTCCAGTAGCAAGCGACTCAAACTGACACCAGCTTCCTTTCCAGACCCGGGGGAGTGTTTCTTATCATTGTTTAATACGTTCAGTTTTTCTTTCACCAAAAAAATGCTGCAAATTGCATTTTAGTGTTAAAAACTTGAAAATGTGTGCCTCGCTATATCTGTGATCCGTAATTTCCAGTCGCTAGTGTGCTGTGTGAAATTGTAGTGGATTAGTTATTTCAGTACCTGTGTTTGAGTTCAGATTGCAGCTGTTATAAAGTAGTCATTTAATCTTCATCTCTTTACACAATAATAAAAAGCACAGACAGCACAGCCCTTTGACTAATTGAGGACATTTTATAGAGATAAAAAATTAATTAAAAAGACATTAACAGCCATCATCTAAAATATAATGCAACAATAGTAATGACACTCAACAACCCGTTTGATTAATAATTTTGATTCTAATGCTTTGCCTGTGCGTGCATGGTAGCAAAGCATTGCTTTATTCAAACAGGCTTCTCGCTGTAGTACAGTTTATTAGTAATGTATTAAAATACCGTGCAGCAGTACACAATAATAATAATAATAATAATAATAATAATAATAATAATAATAATAATAATATCAAACTCACTCAGTCATTATTTTGTCTTTGGTGTGTCCATTAACCCATTATGTACCAAATACATTTCTTTGAAGATGTCCAAACACAAGCTGTATTTAAGTCATGTGATGCATTGCATTTGGACTCAAGTTTTGCGGTTAACACAGTGAGACTGGGTTATCGTAAGAGTATAGTTAAGGATTGTTTTTTGAGGTGAGAGTGCTGTTGATTTGTCGTGCTGCTGACGCACTGCAGAGTAACAGCAGCTCTGTATAAACAGGTGTTTCTGGTTTGCATCACAGCGATCAGAAACCCTCTGTCACTGTGGCCCTCTGCCTTTGTTTGCTCTAGTTAGACTTCTGTAAAGATAATGTCCTGTGTTTTCAGTCTCTGTTATCTGATGTAAACAATGAAAAGACAGCTTTGCTGTTTGCTTTCTGTTTTCCTCTGATGTCTAGCAGCGTCAGGCTTCTGTAACCCTGTTTTATTCAGTGGAGAAGTCAATCACATGAACTGGATGTTTGTTGTCTGTTCATTTGGGAATTTGAAAGCATTCCTGGTAGGCGATGCCAGTCACAGTAACACTAGGGATGCATGAAAAATGATCTGACATTTCAGAAGTGCAGTGTGATGTTGTGTAGTGCTGGCAATAACCTTTTGAACATTCAAACAATCGCTGCTTTAAACCCATGCAAAAATGACCACGTTTGGAATGGTTCGTAAAGACTGGGCATCTGCCTTCAATATGTACTGTCGTTTGATGGGGTACTGGCTTTATTCACTGAACCCCCTTGAGTTCGGTTTTTCAGGTGAGACGTTGCTGGAAGTGACTCTGCAGCTGATGCATAGTTCAACACCCTAGTCTCTGTGCGTCACCTTGGATAAAGGCATCTGCTAAATACACTTGACAGGGGAGTCCTCTTCAGCGCTCTCAGTGTGCTGTGTATCTATCGCTGTGTAACAGTGCAGGGGAGTCCTCTTCAGCGCTCTCGGTGTGCTGTGTATCTTTCACACAGGACAGGGGGCTCAGTGCACCGCTCACCTCCCTTTCAGGACTGTACAATGAGGGGTGTGTGGGTAGCATTCTTCTGGTGTGAGGGAGGAGAGGCTGGGAGCTCCGTGATTTTTGGGGGTTCAGGGGGGAGTGGTGGAGGGTTAATTCCCACCCCCTTTTGGTTCCTGTTTAGCTTCTTAGACTTTCAAATGAGCTTGAATAAAACCCTGTCCAGGGTCCGTGGCCCTATGTCTGCGTTTTGCTTTTGTTGCAGTTTGCACTAATAGTTAAAAAAAGGATAAATAGGGTTTACTTTCGTTTCTGGGTATAAAATGTGATGAGCAGTGTGCTTCTATCATGCGCTCAGGAGTGGCAGGCTAGAGCAGGATAAATCAGGTTTACTTTCGTTTTATTTTTTTTTATTGTTGTGGAGCTGTGGTTTAGTTTCTGTTTTTAGCGCTGCGATGTGATAATTTAATTCAGTTTGTGAACATGACTGTTGCTCAGATGACTCCCTCATTATCTCTTCTCTGCCTCTACTTTTTTTTGTGGAATGCAGTTTCTGCAAATGTAACCACGTGAACGAGGTGCGAGTTTATCGGAGCTCGTCTGGTTTTTATTGATGCCTGTAAACGTTTCAGATTTTTAGCCTCCGAATTTTAGCTCCTTTTGAAGTTTTAGAAAGCCTCTGATTTGGGGTCCTGCCGTATTTCAGAAAACTCTGCATACTTCATACATGCTTTTACATGAGGGTTACAGATAGGGGTGTAACGAAGAATCGGCATGCTTTCTTTATACATTGTGTCTCCACTTGAAGTATATGTCGCTTGTTTAGTGATACAAGCACAGCCTAGCTCATTGTAGATTACCAAGTCTTGAATGAAGAATATGTGTGTTTTATAGCTGGTATGAGTACATTTCATTTTAGACTTTAACAAAAATAACCACTTGATCTTGTTATGCGTCATACAAGTAGCCAATCAGAAGAAGCACATGTAGTGAATGATGGAGAGATCAGGGTCCTCACACCCCTAGTTACAAGCCACTCTCTCAGAGGTCCTATTCCTCTTCCACTATGACTCCGGGATGCTTTGTTTGTGTTCACCGTCTAGTTTAATATTCTCTGAACATGGTATTCAAGTGACTGTCTTTCCATGCTCATGTGGGGCTCCCTGGGTCTCGCTGTACTGGAGTGACGGCACGTGCCCCTGTCTGTTTAGTGTAATTCAGCGGGGTCGAGCGCCCTCGCTGTAGCGCCTTCGCTGTCCTGGAGTGACGGCACGTGCCCCTGTCTGTTTAGTGTAATTCAGCGGGGTCGAGCGCCCTCGCTGTACTGGAGTGACGGCACGTGCCCCTGTCTGTTTAGTGTAATTCAGCGGGGTCGAGCGCCCTCGCTGTCCTGGAGTGACGGCACGTGCCCCTGTCTGTTTGACGGCACGTGCCCCTGTCTGTTTAGTGTAATTCAGCGGGGTCGAGCGCCCTCGCTGTACTGGAGTGTAATGACGGCACGTGCCCCTGTCTGTTTAGTGTAATTCAGCGGGGTCGAGCGCCCTCGCTGTACTGGAGTGACGGCACGTGCCCCTGTCTGTTTAGTGTAATTCAGCGGGGTCGAGCGCCCTCGCTGTACTGGAGTGACGGCACGTGCCCCTGTCTGTTTAGTGTAATTCAGCGGGGTCGAGCGCCCTCGCTGTACTGGAGTGACGGCACGTGCCCCTGTCTGTTTAGTGTAATTCAGCGGGGTCGAGCGCCCTCGCTGTACTGGAGTGACGGCACGTGCCCCTGTCTGTTTAGTGTAATTCAGCGGGGTCGAGCGCCCTCGCTGTACTGGAGTGACGGCACGTGCCCCTGTCTGTTTAGTGTAATTCAGCGGGGTCGAGCGCCCTCGCTGTCCTGGAGTGACGGCACGTGCCCCTGTCTGTTTAGTGTAATTCAGCGGGGTCGAGCGCCCTCGCTGTCCTGGAGTGACGGCACGTGCCCCTGTCTGTTTAGTGTAATTCAGCGGGGTCGAGCGCCCGCGCTGTACTGGAGTGACGGCACGTGCCCCTGTCTGTTTAGTGTAATTCAGCGGGGTCGAGCGCCCTCACTGTAATTGTCCCTTCGGTAATAGGCACTCTGTTTCCTGTTACCCTTCTGCTCTTAAATGAGATGGAGCTTCTTGTGCTGCTCTCCACTCTTAAACCCTGGGCTTTCCCCAGGGCCGTTTCTGAACGCAGGTTAACACTGAGGGATGGTGATTGGATGCTTTTAGTTTTTCAGGTGCTCGGGCCTCCTGATTGGACGTCTCCTTGCGAGTGACTCACTCTCCTCTCCTCTCCTCTCCTCTCCCTTCCTGACTCCAGGGGTTGGTGTGGATGTTCTGAAGAGAGAGAGAGTCTGCCGATGAGAACACAGCTGTGAGAGCCAGGGAGGGAGGAGAGACCCGGCGCACACAACCTCACACCCAGGGGAATGAGTGAGAGACGCCTGGACATGAGCAGCAGAGAGCCCCAGGACACAGGTAAAGAGGAGACACACTGTGGGGAGAGCATGGACAATGTATTGGGACAGAAATATTAAGCATAGGACAAGCAGGGTTAACTTCTGTAATGGTGCTGAGATGGTTATTTCAGAGCAAGGGCAGAGTGAGGCCCTGCTGCTGTTGTGGTTGTGTTTTTGTGTCCAGGGGTAATGAAATGCATTGCCAGTATTGGAAACTGGAAATCGAAAGCACTACAGGCTGTTGTAAGTGTTTTTCTTCTGGATGATGGTACAGATTAGCTCTATTGGCAAAGCTATAAAGTCGTTGGTATTGAGCTGGCAGAGCTGTGTTGTTTTAGTTATGAACCTGTCAGCACGTCCCAAAAGGTCTTTATGAACCCCTGCCTCCCTGCCTGCTAATTTCAGGGGACACTGGAATTATAGGGATACTTTATAGCATACAGCTTCATTCCTATGCAATGGGACTCTTTTAGTGTCTGCCTGCAGTGTTGCCGTTGGCATGGGGGTGGTGGGGGGCCGGGGGGCCACTGCACTTATACATCAGAGGGCTGCTGGGAACATGTGAATAGTTTCTGAAAACTCCTCTTCCCTAGAGTTTGCACAGGATGAGCTGACCCCAAAGCTAGCAGCTGTTCCCCGCCCAGCAACTACAAAGATCAGGAGTCTTCAAAGGATACAGTTCTGGCTTCCAGAAACTCGCCAATAAATGCCTTAGCTTTTTATAAACCTGTGTGTGTCTATGGATATTGATAAAGGAAGTGTGTTTGAAAGCAGACTGGATGTGTTAGTTTATGATGGCATGGGAAGTAGTTTTTTCAGTAATGCATTTCACTGTGCATACTCAGTCGTGCACTTTGATGTGGCTTGACCGTGTTTAAGCGATGCATTCCCTGTGTTTAATCGTGTTGTATAAGGTGCTGTTCTTCGTAGCGTTGTTCATCAAGCTGTCTCTGTGTGCCTGTGTCTCGGTGCTGTGTGCTAACAGGTGGGATTTTGAAATTGGTTGCAGATGCTGTGTCTGGCCTGGAGGACTCAGAGTTTAACTGGGATGAGTATCTGGAGGAGACTGGAACCATTGCCACCCCACACAGCTCTTTCAAGCATGTGAGTTCTGTATTTTATACGGTGTGCCTGTTAGAAACTTCCACTAGTCCTGCTGCACCCAGTGCTGGGGTTCAGAACTCCCCTTGTTCAGGTGTTGTATTGATGTGAACAGGTGCCAGGAGTTTGCACAGCCTGCTCAGTCTGCTCTGAATGAACTGGTCCTGCTTCTTGTTTTACATCGTTTTGAATTGCTGTTACATCTCGTAAGCAATTTGGGAAACAAACCTTGTAATTGTTGTTTAAAAATGAAATGCCGTGACCCGTGCTGCCTGTGATAACTGCGCTCGTGTTTCTAACAGAACATCGCTGGCTTGAGGAGAACATGTTTGCATTTAATCCGACACGCTGAACAGCATCATGCTGGATTTGTAAAAAATAATCTGGCCGTTGTAACAATGAATAGCTGGCTGCTAAAACGAGCCTCATGAGAATGAAATGTATCGTCTGTCCAGGATTTATTCCGCCCTGTACCCTGTAAACGCATCTTTCATCCTGACTCGGAGGAACAGCGTGAAGTCATGTGCTTATTCATGCTGCTTCATTCCGTCCTCAGTAAGGACTGGGTGTGCTGCCCCTGATATCACAGGGAGAGGTGAGTGATGGGACCGCGCTCACATTGGAAAGCTCTATCCATGCTCATGGTGCTGCTGCTGCTTGCGGCTCCTCTGCTTTTGAAGGACAGAAGAGAATGTTATAAGTAATGGAAGTACTCCATGAGGTCTGGGCTTATTGGCCTCTCTGACCTTGAATGGGTGAAAATCAACTTGTATCTTACATCCTAGTTTAACGTTTTTGTATGCTTAACATGCCTTTGTCAAGGGAAAGGGTTTATATAATATATATATATATGCCTGTTAAATAAGAATTTCCATCTGAATTTCCATCACTTCAATATCAGGGTCTGCTTGGACAGACTGGGCTGGGTTTGGGTGGTAGACTGGACGGACTGGGCTGGGTTTGGGTGGTAGACTGGATGGACTGGGCTGGGTTTGGGTGGCAGACTGGACGGACTGGGCTGGGTTTGGGTGGCAGACTGGACGGACTGGGCTGGGTTTGGGTGGCAGACTGGACGGACTGGGCTGGGTTTGGGTGGCAGACTGGACGGACTGGGCTGGGTTTGGGTGGCAGACTGGACGGACTGGGCTGGGTTTGGGTGGCAGACTGGACGGACTGGGCTGGGTTTGGGTGGCAGACTGGACGGACTGGGCTGGGTTTGGGTGGCAGACTGGAACTGCTTTCCGCTCAGGGCTACGTTGAAACCTGCAAATTCATCTCGTCTGTGATCCTGCAGCTCTGAACCGGACGAGCACCGATGAGCTGGATTGTCTCCTCTCTCTCTCTCACTTGGAAATGTTCCCTTTCTTCTCAAGTGTCGCAAGTCGACTTTTTCTATTTCCCACACAGCGATTCTGTCGTGGCGAGAGGGGGCGTGTATTTCGAAAGCACTGACGTATCTCTCTCGTGTCTCGCCGGTGCCCCCAGGTGGATCTCAGCCTGCAGAACGGGTTCAGCTCCGGGATGAAGCTGGAGGTGGCGAACAAGAGTGACCCCGAGACGTACTGGGTGGCGTCCATCATCATGACGTGCGGGCAGCTGCTCCTCCTGCGCTACGACGGCTACAGGGACGACCGCCGCGCGGACTTCTGGTGTGACATCATGACTGCTGACCTGCACCCCATCGGCTGGTGCGGACAGAACAACAAAGTGCTCAGACCCCCAGAGGGTAGGTGGGGTGAGGGAGAGGGTGGGGTTACTCAACACTACACTGTAGACAATAAACCATGTGTGTGTGTGTGTGTGTGTGTGTGTGTGTGTGTGTGTATATATATAGAAAGGGGGTATAACTGCAGTTTACAAAAATGAAAGAAATATAAAGTTGGATGTACAAAAAAGAATTTCAATAATTATAGATTGACTTGCTTTTTGCCGTGTAGTGTGAGTGAGTTATTCAGATTTTTTTCTGCATGAGCAGATTGTGTTTGCATCGCGATTCCCTCTGCATGGCAACTGTGCTGAACATCTGCTACCAAATAGAAATGATGTAAAAAAAATTCAAAGCTGGAGCGGAGCTCATTTTGACATCCAGCCAAGTCTTGCAGTTAGATGTATATTTTTCTCTGTAACTCTCTGGATATTCTGTTTCATAGTGTTTACAACAAGGTTATCAGACACTGGCTCCATTAGACACCTGCTCTTCACACTGCACCTGCATACAGTGTGCTTCATGCACAGGGACACCTGCTCTTCACACTGCACCTGCACACAGTGTGCTTCATGCACAGGGACACCTGCTCTTCACACTGCACCTGCACACAGTGTGCTTCATGCACAGGGACACCTGCTCTTCACACTGCACCTGCACACAGTGTGCTTCATGCACAGGGACGCCTGCTCTTCACACTGCACCTGCACACAGTGTGCTTCATGCACAGGGACGCCTGCTCTTCACACTGCACCTGCACACAGTGTGCTTCATGCACAGGGACGCCTGCTCTTCACACTGCACCTGCACACAGTGTGCTTCATGCACAGGGCACGCCTGCTCTTCACACTGCACCTGCACACAGTGCGCTTCATGCACAGGGACACCTGCTCTTCACACTGCACCTGCACACAGTGTGCTTCATGCACAGGGACACCTGCTCTTCACACTGCACCTGCACACAGTGTGCTTCATGCACAGGGACACCTGCTCTTCACACTGCACCTGCACACAGTGTGCTTCATGCACAGGGACGCCTGCTCTTCACACTGCACCTGCACACAGTGTGCTTCATGCACAGGGACACCTGCTCTTCACACTGCACCTGCACACAGTGTGCTTCATGCACAGGGACGCCTGCTCTTCACACTGCACCTGCACACAGTGCGCTTCATGCACAGGGACACCTGCTCTTCACACTGCACCTGCACACAGTGTGCTTCATGCACAGGGACGCCTGCTCTTCACACTGCACCTGCACACAGTGCGCTTCATGCACAGGGACGCCTGCTCTTCACACTGCACCTGCACACACACCTGCTCTCCACACTGTGCGCTTCATGCACAGGGACGCCTGCTCTTCACACTGCACCTGCACACAGTGCGCTTCATGCACAGGGACGCCTGCTCTTCACACTGCACCTGCACACAGTGCGCTTCATGCACAGGGACGCCTGCTCTTCACACTGCTCTTCACACTGCACCTGCACACAGTGCGCTTCATGCACAGGGACGCCTGCTCTTCACACTGCACCTGCACACAGTGCACACGCTTCATGCACAGGGACACCTGCTCTTCACACTGCACCTGCACACAGTGCGCTTCATGCACAGGGACGCCTGCTCTTCACACTGCACCTGCACACAGTGCGCTTCATGCACAGGGACGCCTGCTCTTCACACTGCACCTGCACACAGTGTGCTTCATGCACAGGGACGCCTGCTCTTCACACTGCACCTGCACACAGTGTGCTTCATGCACAGGGACACCTGCTCTTCACACTGCACCTGCACACAGTGCGCTTCATGCACAGGAGGCGGTGCTGAGTGGCAGACTTGGTCTGCTGTCCTACTGTAGATTAATTTCACCTGTGGCTTCCCTTCTGTTTGAACCCCAGGCCTCTTGGGGTGATTCGGTCGTCCTGTACTCCGCTGGGCTGGATAACCCTAAGCTGCTTTTTATTAAAGCATTTAACTGTGCTGGTGAACCACCCTGTGTTGCATGAAACCGCAGAATGTGAAATCTGAACCCCACTGCACCATTGCAAACAGCCTACCATACATCTTGCTCCATTAAAAGCAGATTTATCTTTCACCATTATTAATTTAGTTTCCTTGAAGGTTTTACCTTGCAGGATCGGACTGCACGTCTGTAATGAAGTAATGGATTGTCTTTCTCAGGTATCCGGGACAGGTATTCGGACTGGGGTGCCTTCCTGGTGCAGACGCTGTCTGGGGCGAGCAGTGCTCCTGCAGCTCTGCTGGAGGGGGTAGGTACAGCACAGCACTAGCCAGCACGCTGACCACAGCGCTGCACTGTGCACTGATCCAGGGGTATCTCGGGGGGCTCCTCAATGCAGGCAGGAGCTGCACTGCAAAGACCCCTTGGAACTGAACCCTAACTGGAGACCACCCAGACACAATGCAACAGAGCCAGGCTTGCTGCTTGTGTGGTTATAGAGCTTTTAATGTCATCTGACCGACAGGGCTCAGAATCTGCAACAGCAGTGCATCACACTGATACAGCAGGGTTACATATCAGTGAGTCTGTTCAGGGTCAATCAGATCTTAATCTGTCTATATCCGACTGTCTGTCTATCTATTTTAATCTATATCTATCTGTCTGTCTTAATCTATGTCTATCTATCTGTCTATTTATCTGTCTGTTATATATTCTCTATATAAAT
The DNA here is from genome assembly GCF_017654505.1 of Polyodon spathula. Lineage (NCBI taxonomy): Eukaryota > Metazoa > Chordata > Actinopteri > Acipenseriformes > Polyodontidae > Polyodon > Polyodon spathula. Next base: position 38,084,576 of record NC_054549.1, on the reverse strand, counting down.
AATACATTATCTTTTTTAGTAAATCATTATTTCAGTCCATTTTAAATCTTGAATATTGAATTCTGAACTCACTGGATTAACCCTGACTCTCCCCTCCTGCTCCTGTCCTGTTTGTGTGGCAGCCTCACCGGGGCAGGAACCCCCTGGACCTCTTGGCTCCCGGGTCTCTGCTGGAGCTGCAAGACCGGGAGTGGCCCCTGCAGGCCTGGCTCGTGGTGGTGGAGGAGAACACGGGCGGCCGGCTGCGGCTCCACTATGCCGGGGCTGAGAAGCGTGCCGAGCATCGGCGCTGGCTCTTCTACCTGGACCCCTTCCTTCATCCCGTTGGCTGGGCCAGGCAGCAGGGCCACTCTCTGACACCGCCCGCAGGTGAGCCTGCGAGGGGAGAAGCACCCACAGCCTCAAAACACTCGGCACAATCTGAAAGTAGAAGAAACCTAATATATACTTGTATAACTTATATAAAAAGGTATTTAAAAGTTCCATCGGTCTCCTTTAAAACTAAGGTAAAAACTATAAGAACCTAAGACAAGCAGTAAAACGTTTCGGCTAGTGCTGGCTTCACTGTACTGAAGAAGGCTCCAGCCGAAGCACTTGTCTACTTGTCTTTAGTTTCTTAAAGTTTTTACCTTGGTGGGACTTTTAAACACCCCTTATGTAAGTGTAGACTGTGGTGTAGCGTGGTAAAAGCATGGTGCAGTCTAGCAAAGTGAAAGCCTACTGAAATCTCGGTAAAGTTCAGAAATCGGTTTAGTAGAAATCCTGGTTTAAACACAGTAAGTTTTGCAAAGTGAGCGCTTGGTAAAGAGCGGGTTCATAAAGCCGTAGTTAGTCATGCTACAAGCGAGGTGAAAGAGGCTGCAGGTGTACCTTGGTAAGCTTTGGGGAAGGACCCTGCAATAAGAAGGGCAAGCGCTGACCTCGCCGCGGTGTTTGAATTTCATTGCAGCTGTGAGGGGGCTGAAGAGCGAGTCTGACTGGCAGGAGGTCCTGCAGGGCGTTCTTGGGAAGACAGAGGAGTCCGCAGTGCCTGAGCAGTTCTTCAAGGTAACTCCTCTCACACGGGAACACTGTGAGCGCTCCAGCAGAAGAGCGTTTCAGAGAAACGGTTTGCATTTGTTTTAAAGGCATTTTCACGTTTTATAAATAGGTTTATTATTATTATTATTATTATTATTATTATTATTATTTTAAAAAATCATTTAGCACGTTGTTATCTTGCAAGAAAGATATTTAAAGGTTAGAAGACGGCTGTTTTTGTGCACCAATCTTCTTCTCCAGACTGGTCTCGGACACGCCTAGCCTCCAGTAGAGGTTTCAGACTGCACTGGGCTGAAACCCGACTCCTTGATTTTATTTCAAAGTTTAACTCTGATGTTTGTGGGTGAGTGGTTATTTTTTGGGGTGTAGTGTGTAATCCGATGCACAGTTCAGTGTTTACAGTCCATAGCTGGTGACACGTGCTGGGAGTGTCCCTAGCTGACAGGATTAGGCTGTATGAATGTAATGAAGTGATCTGTGTCTCTGTCTTGCTGCTGTTGTTTCATCATCAGGACAAGCCTGTGATCGGCACTCATTCATTCTCAGCTGGGATGAAGTTAGAGGCTGTGGACCCAGCGGCACCTTTCACTATCAGCCCAGCAACGGTGACCAAGGTAGGCTTACCAGAGAGAGAGAGAGAGGTGGTGCTGCAGCTCCTGTCGTGCACTATACGGCTGTGGGAGCAGCACAATTGCAAACAGCCTGCCATGTAGAATTTCTGTTTTTCGTAGTGCGCTCTTTTCATACGGGGCTCCCATCAAGTGAAACAGTTCAGCTTTATGCTCCATTTCAAGCAGATTGTATTTAGTTTGTTTGTTTGTTGTTTCCAGGTTTTCAATGAGAAGTATTTCCTGGTTCAGATCGATGACCTTCGCTCGGAGCCGCTGGGGGCCAGTGCGTTCGCGTGTCACGTGTCCAGCGGGGGGATCTTTCCTGTGCAGTGGTGCCTGAAGAACGGGGTTCCCCTTACTCCTCCCAAAGGTCTGCACCCATCCCACCACGTCGATTTTAATGAACACCAGTGTAGTGTGTGTGAACGAGCCCATAAAGGGGCTTGCCCTGCAGTGTAGTTTACTGTGTGCTGAACCCACAGGGAGCGCGCCGCTCCGCTTTGTGATTGATGGACTCTTGTTTGCTGGTCTAGGTTACCCAGGACAAGACTTCGACTGGGCTGACTACCTGAAACAGTGCAGCTCAGAGGCAGCCCCGCAACACTGCTTTTCAGTGGTGAGTGACAGCGAGGCAGGGGCTGGAAATGAACATCGCTGGCTTTCTCTCTCCGAGTTTCAGTCTTGGTTGTATGATTTGGCAGATGCCTGTAAACTCGGTGCGTTTAGGGTGTGTCTGTGTATTGGTGGCATTCAGGGGTTGGACAAAAAAATAGGGCCACCTTGGGCTGAAACTTTACGCGTCAGCAAGGAGTAATTGATCTGGAGGGAGACCCTCTATGCATTAAGGGCCTGGAGCTGTTTGTTTTAATGTCCAAAGCTGGTGATCAGCTTGCGTTTGGAAGCAGCTGTCTGATTGCATGGTGAGTGTCAGCTGCAGGAGTGTGGACTCTTCATGCACAGAGGGGGAAGGAAGGGCCGCTTGGGTTAGAATGAAAGAAATAAGTAAATAAAAGCATTGGAATGCTGTGAGGAATGGAGCTGTGATATTTGCTCTCTCGTTCAGGACCTGCCTGATTTCGGATACACAGAGAACATGAAACTGGAGGCAGTGAACCCCCTCAGCCCGGAAGAGATTCACGCTGCCACGGTTACCAAGGTGAAAGGGCAGCACATCTGGCTGCGTCTGGAAGGTAAGCTGTCTCCAGTCTGCAGGTGTAAGCAAAGTGTGTAACCTAGCAGAGTGGAAGCAGACGCCTCTGTCTCCAGAAGAGCTCCCTGCAAGACCTCCTGCCACTCGGGCGCCCTCTTCAGCCCATTGGAAAGGTTCTATTAATAAGCAGGGCAAAGCATGGTAATCTGTGCTGAATGCAGAGCCTAACCATGGGAAATGCACGGGGGGGCTGCAAGAGAACCCAGGAGCCCAGGCGGTGAATATTGAACAGTAAGGGGTTATGTAAAGCATGCGATTGAACAGACACTGGAAGGTGCTTCTTCATCTCTGTCTCTGACTCAGGTTCGAAGAAGCCAGTCCCAGAGTGCATCGTGCATGTGGAATCCATGGACATCTTCCCAGTGAGCTGGTGTGAAACCAACGGATACCCGCTGAGCCATCCCCGAAAACCCAAAGGTAACTTTCCATTCCTGACATTAACCCATTAACCCTAACACTAACCCTGCACAGCACATCAAAACACACCGGCACCATTAACCCTAACACTAACCCTGCACAGCACATCAAAACACACTGGCACCATTAACCCTAACCCTAACCCTGCACGGCACATCAAAACACACTGGCACCATTAACCCTAACCCTAACCCTAACCCTAACCCTAACCCTAACACTAACCCTGCACGGCACATCAAAACACACTGGCACCATTAACCCTAACCCTAACCCTAACCCTAACCCTAACCCTAACCCCTAACACTAACCCTGCACAGCACATCAAAACACACCGGCACCATTAACCCTAACACTAACCCTGCACAGCACATCAAAACACACCGGCACCATTAACCCTAACACTAACCCTGCACAGCACATCAAAACACACTGGCACCATTAACCCTAACCCTAACCCTAACCCTAACCCTAACACTAACCCTGCACGGCACATCAAAACACACCGGCACCAAAATTGCACGGGGATTGTGATTGGGACGGTGCCGTGTTGTAAGTTTTGTGTGGCCGTGGTAATTGTGATTTGTGATTGGGACGTGTCGTGTGTTTTTTTAACCGCACATCAAAACACCCCTAACCCTAACCCTAACCCTAACCCTAACCCTAACCCTAACCCTAACCCCTAAACCCTCGTGCCCGTGTAGTTTTGTGTGGCCGTGGTAATTGGGATTGGTATTGTGATGGACACCTGGACACGTGTCGTGTAGTTTTGTGTGACCCGTGCCCCTGCACAATTGGACATTGTGATTGGGACGTGTGTCGTGTAGTTTTGTGTGGCCGTGGCACTTGGTGATGGTTTTTGATTGCACGTGCCGTGTAGTTTTGTGTGGCCGTGGTAAATTGGGATTCAAAACGATTGGCACGTGGCCGTGTAGTAAATTGTGTGGCCGTGGTAATTGGGGATTGCGATTGGGACGTGTGCCGTGTAAGTTTTGACCCTAACGCTAACCCTGCACGGCACATCAAAACACACCGGCACCATTAACACTAACACTAACCCTGCACGGCACATCAAAACACACTGGCACCATTAACACTAACACTAACCATGCACGGCACATCAAAACACACCGGCACCATTAACACTAACACTAACCATGCACGGCACATCAAAACACACCGGCACCATTAACACTAACACTAACCATGCACGGCACATCAAAACACACCGGCACCATTAACACTAACACTAACCATGCACGGCACATCAAAACACACCGGCACCATTAACACTAACACTAACCATGCACGGCACATCAAAACACACCGGCACCATTAACACTAACACTAACCATGCACGGCACATCAAAACACACTGGCACCGTTAACACTAACACTAACCATGCACGGCACATCAAAACACACTGGCACCGTTAACACTAACACTAACCATGCACGGCACATCAAAACACACCGGCACCATTAACACTAACACTAACCATGCACGGCACATCAAAACACACCGGCACCATTAACACTAACACTAACCATGCACGGCACATCAAAACACACCGGCACCATTAACACTAACACTAACCATGCACAGCACATCAAAACACACCGGCACCGTTAACACTAACACTAACCCTGCACAGCACATCAAAACACACCGGCACCATTAACACTAACACTAACCATGCACGGCACATCAAAACACACCGGCACCATTAAACTAACCCTGCACGGCACATCAAAACACACTGGCACCATTAACCCTAACACTAACCCTGCACGGCACATCAAAACACACCGGCACCATTAACCCTAACACTAACCCTGCACGGCACATCAAAACACACCGGCACCATTAACCCTAACACTAACCCTGCACGGCACATCAAAACACACCGGCACCATTAACCCTAACACTAACCATGCACAGCACATCAAAACACACCGGCACCATTAACACTAACACTAACCCTGCACGGCACATCAAAACACACCGGCACCATTAACCCTAACACTAACCCTGCACGGCACATCAAAACACACCGGCACCATTAACACTAACACTAACCATGCACGGCACATCAAAACACACTGGCACCATTAACACTAACACTAACCCTGCACGGCACATCAAAACACACTGGCACCATTAACCCTAACACTAACCATGCACGGCACATCAAAACACACTGGCACCATTAACACTAACACTAACCCTGCACGGCACATCAAAACACACCGGCACCATTAACCCTAACACTAACCCTGCACGGCACATCAAAACACACCGGCACCATTAACCCTAACACTAACCCTGCACGGCACATCAAAACACACCGGCACTGTTAACCTGCCTCCCCTTGGCAGCACAGTATTTGTGTACATCTACAGCAGGATGTGGATGCTGCAGTCTGTGGTTATACATTGCAGCTCCCTGTGGAAGCAGAGATAATAAATACCGAGCAGCCTGCTCTTCTGCTGCACTGTAATGTCAGCCCCCTTTAGATATTTCTATGCAGTGTTTCTTAACTTTTCTATGTTGGATACATCTTAATAAACCCCTTTTAAACTTGCTTTGCAGTCAAGAAGCAAAGGAAGATCGCTGTGGTGCAGCCAGAAAAACAGTAAGTGTTGCCACAGAAATGATTTGTCAAACAGTGTCCCAGTCCTTCTACTGAAGATCTCCTATCTGATCACAATGCTGTCTGTGTCTCCCTGCCCTGCAGGGTGGCACCCAGAAACACCGCGCACGACGGCTTGAGGAGCCAGGACTACAACTCCAGCGAGTCAGGTGACTGCGCCCAGTCCCTTTACAGGGGGCAGGGCAGCTGACCTTTACATTTACCAAATACAAGAAGACAGTCTGGTTCTGCTTTGTATTGAACTTTTTAAATGATTTGTTATCAGAGTTGCGCTCATAATGATTATTAATCACTGTCTGCACTGCGTGGGTGTCTGGCAAGCTTAATAAACTACGGATCGTCTTTTATGTCTGCGTTTTGCATCCCAGGGCTCGGAAACGGTAAATACTGCTGTCCGAAAATCTACTTCAATCACCGATGCTTCTCGGGTCCGTATCTCAATAAGGGCAGGATTGCGGAGCTGCCACAGTGTGTGGGGCCTGGCAACTGTGCGCTGGTGCTCAAAGAGGTGAGGCTGCTCTGCACCTCTGTGTCATTGCACTGCAGGAGAAGCGCGCATGCTCGCCCTTCGAGAAGTTTCCCATGGTGTTTTTGCAGCTTTCCCATGCTTATACTTTGCATTTACAGTGGTTTCCAATCGTTTGCCATGTTTATTAATATGCTTTACCTCACTGGTCTTTACAATACTTACCTACTCTTCACCATGCTTTTAAAATGCTTTATTACACTGTGCTTTTACTATGGGGAAACTTTTCTGAGGGAGCAGCAGAGTGCTGAAATGAAGCTGTTTGCGTGTTTATTTTCTGAAAGGTTGTGGGGAGCGCTTCACTTCGTCATTTTGATGTGTGCTTTCAGGTTGGCAGGCTGTACCTGAGTCCCACGCAGTCAGGAGGGGTCACATTGCAACGCTGCAGCAGGCATTTTCCCGTCGGGCACGGTGCTCAGACCTCGTTGGCACTTTGTCTGTGTGGCACCCCCTCCAGCACCCTCTGTTTACAGCACATTGAAAGCTAGAGCCCTCTTGGTGAACTGCACAGCCCTCTGCATGAGTCAGCCTGGGTTTGGTCTGTTTCTGTTAGCCTGCCCTCACGCTGTCGTTCTGTTCTGAATTGCAGGTCCTCACCTTGCTGATCAACGCTGCCTACAAGCCCAGTCGGGTCCTGAGGGAGCTGCAGCTGGATGAAGAGGCTCGCTGGCAGGGGTACGGAGAGACCCTCAAGGCCAAGTAAGACCCCCTGCTTTGGGATTTCTTTACAGAGCTGCAGTCAGACCTCTTTCAAGGCAGGATTTTTAAACCTTGTTGTGTGTACACTGGAATAGTGGAGTGTGCCTCCCATTGTGAACGCACACAAGTGAGGAAATGCATAGCACATGTATAATAGAACTGAACACACACAAGGATAATATAGAATAGTGAACACACTGTAAAGCATAGGCAAGCATTATACAGCCCAGAAATGTGGGGTAAAGCTGTGGTGAATGTGTTGTCTAATAAAGCATGGGGGAGAACTGCAGAATTACTGTACAAACCCCTGAGAAGCCCCTGTGCCTCGCGCGCATTGCTGTCCCTGCTGCAGGTACAAAGGGAAGAGTTACCGCGCCACGGTGGAGATCGTCAGGACAGCCGACCAGGTGCCTGATTTCTGCAGGAAGACCTGCATCAAGCTGGAGTGCTGCCCCAACCTGTTCGGGCCGAGGATGGCACTGGAGCGCTGCTCGGAGAACTGCTCAGGGCTGACCAAGACCAAGTACAGTGAGTCCTCTGAGAGTGGGCTGTACACACAGAGCCTGTAGCACACTGCACGAGAGCGGGCTGTACACACAGGGCCTGCAGCATACTGCACGAGAGTGGGCTGTACACACAGGGCCTGCAGCACACTGCACGAGAGCGGGCTGTACACACAGAGCCTGTAGCACACTGCACGAGAGCGGGCTGTACACACAGGGCCTGCAGCACACTGCACGAGAGCGGGCTGTACACACAGGGCCTGCAGCACACTGCACGAGAGCGGGCTGTACACACAGGGCCTGTAGCACACTGCACGAGAGCGGGCTGTACACACAGGGCCTGTAGCACACTGCACGAGAGCGGGCTGTACACACAGGGCCTGTAGCACACTGCACGAGAGCGGGCTGTACACACAGGGCCTGCAGCACACTGCACGAGAGCGGGCTGTACACACAGGGCCTGCACGAGCACACTGCACGAGAGAGCGGGCTGTACACACAGGGCCTGTAGCACACTGCACGAGAGCGGGCTGTACACACAGGGCCTGTAGCACACTGCACGAGAGCGGGCTGTACACACAGGGCCTGTAGCACACTGCACGAGAGCGGGCTGTACACACAGGGCCTGTAGCACACTGCACGAGAGCGGGCTGTACACACAGGGCCTGCAGCACACTGCACGAGAACGGGCTGTACACACAGGGCCTGTAGCACACTGCACGAGAACGGGCTGTACACACAGGGCCTGTAGCACACTGCACGAGAGCGGGCTGTACACACAGGGCCTGTAGCACACTGCACGAGAGCGGGCTGTACACACAGGGCCTGTAGCACACTGCACGAGAGCGGGCTGTACACACAGGGCCTGTAGCACACTGCACGAGAGCGGGCTGTACACACAGGGCCTGCAGCACACTGCACGAGAACGGGCTGTACACACAGGGCCTGTAGCACACTGCACGAGAGCGGGCTGTACACACAGGGCCTGTAGCACACTGCACGAGAGCAGGCTGTACACACAGGGCCTGTAGCACACTGCACGAGAACGGGCTGTACACACAGGGCCTGTAGCACACTGCACGAGAGCGGGCTGTACACACAGGGCCTGTAGTATATATATAGCAGCAGGCTTGTCTATATGTAACAGCTGAGCTTGTCTTGCTGTCTGGAGCGTCTCCTCTAACGCACCCCTCCCTGCCCCAGCAGCTCACTATTACGGGAAGAAGAGGAGCAAGCGCATCGGCCGCCCCCCGGGGGGGCACACCAACCTGGAGGGGGGGGTCAAGAAGCCCAGCAAGAGGCGGAAACGACGCAAGCACTTCTTTGTGCACAAGAAGAAACGGTCCCCGGCCTCGCTGGACAACACGCCCGCAGGATCCCCACAGGTACCGCCTTCAACCTCCTCCAGGGAGCTTCCCTGACGAGGCGCATCTACAGTGATTTACACAGCGTTTATCTTAGCGGAAAGAGTGAGCAAATACACTGACGAGTTCAAACGCAGTGCCCAAAATAAACAGCCTTCACGCCGGCTATCGGAAGTGCCAGTCACGCAATCCTGTAAAGACAGGACACAGGAAAGCAGTAAAGCGTGGTTATTAATGCCAGTGCATGGTGTAGAGCCCCTTTCCTCTGTGTCCCAGTATTGCAGTGACTGATTGCTGGCAGCAGTGCAGTTTGCTGGTACCTGCTCTTGTAATAAGCACCCTGCACTTGTTTCCTGTTGCAGGGGAGCGGAGAGGAGGAGGATCTGGATGAGGAGGAGTCTGGCAGCGAGGACTCGGGTTCGGAGCAGCAGGACGAGCTCATGGAGGACTCCGAGGTGTCTGAGAAGAAATCCCGACCCTCCTCCCCCTCGCAGGGAGACAAGAGGAAGAGGAAGAGCCGCGCATTCTCCTTCTCCGACGATGAGAACAAGCCCCCCTCCCCTAAGGTAACGCACACAGGGGGCTTGTTCTACCAGCGTTTTGATAACATAGTGTGTGTTTAAATTTAGAGAGGAGAGCACCACCTGATATGTATTTATTGTTACAGAGCTTGAACCAAACAGCTGATTGATACAATTCACGTTCCCTTTCAAACCCAGACATTGCTTCTTGTTTGTGTGACACTTGATCTTTCAGACGCGTGCAGCAAACATGAGCTAGAAAGCTGTGCAGTAACGGGTGGAAACAAGACTTCCATTGCATAGCAGTTTGACCCATTCCTGGTTTTACAGGAGTTTAGAGACACGCCTCAGCTTGTTACCTATACCCACTGGCTAATCAAGCTTCTAGTAAAGCCTTCGTTAATGTGTGCGTGTTGCTCACGTGTGTTAATGTGTGCGAGTTGCTCTGTTGCTCACGTGTGTTAATGTGTGTGCTGTCAGGAGCTGAAGTCCATGGTGGAGGACAGGCTGCAGCTGGACAGCAGCCCCCTGGACTGGAGCGTGGCTGACGTGGTCCGGTTCATCAAGACCACGGACTGTGCCCCCCTGGCACGGATATTCCTCGATCAGGTACCACTGCACTCCCGCACTGCTGCCAAAACACTCCCGGATGAGGTGCTGTGGTCCTGGCACACTGTAATCCACCAGCACGTTATAGCGCTGTCTCTTAATTAGGGCTCCAGCATTGTAAAGGGGCTGTCTGCCATCGGAGTGGCTGCGCTACCAAATGAAGCCAAAATGTTCGTTTACTTGACCGAGTCTCTTCAGCTGTGTGGTTTTTTTTACATTGAGTCATGATTGTTACAGCTGATCCAGTTGCTAGAGGTCTTTGCTGGGAACGGTTTTAATTTGGTGGTTTTGTTTGTTCAGGAAATCGACGGGCAGGCGCTGCTGCTGCTCACCCTGCCCACTGTCCAGGAGTGCATGGACCTGAAGCTGGGCCCCGCCATCAAGCTGTGCCACCACATCGAGCGGGTCAAACTCGCCTTCTACCAGCAGTACGCCAACTGAGGGGCTCGGGGAACGGAGCCACTCCAGCGTGCAACTCTCCCTGAGACGAGAGTGCATTCACTGACAGAATCCCAGGGGCCTCGCGCCTCGCAGCACTGCACTGTCTTCAGTGACACGTGATCAGTAATTCTCCAGCAAATCACAGCCTGCGAATTTGAACGCTTCTCCGTGGGTCAAGAGTTTCCTCCAATCAAAGCGGCTCTCTGCGAGCGGAGTGTTTACCCGATCTCCTTCCCTGAGCGGCTCCATAATCTCAGTGCACCCCAGACTCAGCATCACAAAGCACAAAAAAAATAAAAAAATAAAAAAATAACAAGAACTCGAAATGAGGATTGTTAAAAATGTAATCTCGTGAAAGTGGAAGCGACCTGGTAGTTGATATACAGGGACGTGTTCATTACTTTGATGTATATGCTTTAGAAAGCGTGAAATTCATTATTAAATGGGACTTACTGTAATGACAAAGCACACATTATTATTATTATTATTATTATTATTATTATTATTATTATTATTATTATTATTATTTATAAGAGCCGTGTGGTCATTTCGCTTTGCTTTACCACCCTGGAATATGAACTGTCAGATATGAAATCTAATATTTATTTCCCTGTAAAGAGGGTGTGCTGTTGTAAGGGTGCTTCATGAAGGACGTATAGAATATCGTATTGGGTGCTGTCTGATACGAGCTGAGATCCACCATTGAGAGATCAGAGTGGCTGGCTGCCCTTCAGTGGGTGACGCTTGGCTCTCATGCTGCACTGCATCTCATACTCTGTCCTTCATAATACAAAGCTGCATATGAACCGTGTAGCTGGCATCGTTTCCATGTGGTACACAGAAATGTCAGGTGGCTGTATGCTCTCTGGATGTATTGATCACTGTTTGTGTGCATCAGTTCATGCTGAACTCAATGTTTCCCGTTGTACGCATCACTAGATACACACCCTTCATTCACCTCACAGTCCGTTCTGCTTTGGTGCTTTTAATGGTCACTATGTTGTTTTCTCAATGCACGACTCTGTTTTGACCTTCTTCGTTTTACACCTTGGGCCTGGTTTTCCAAAGCTGGTGAAAGTTAAGATTCCCTGAGGAATCTACTCACAAAACCCTTTAAGAGGGTTTATAGACATGTTTTTCAGTTAAACAGTATTTTGTGAAAAGGGAAATAAACCAATAAAGCCTTTATAAACTAGTTGGTTCTTCCAACTTGATTGAATTAATGGGCTAACATTTTTACACTTCAAATTTGCACAAGAAAATAAAAAAGTATAAATGACTTTTTTCAGAGGTAGGCATCTAGTACCCCCCCCCCCCCCCCCCCCCCCCCCCAAAAACCAAACAAAATCTCACCCAGTCTCACCAGTTTTCAACTCTCAGAATTTGCAGCGCTTGTTAAAATGAGTCTTTCAGTAACACCGAGTGAGGAGGGCATGGAAGCGAGAACACTTTAAACAGGTCTATAGCATGTGGCATGCGACTAATGTACTCACTTTGAAATGACCTGGCTAGGTTTCTTTAGGGTACGTACCCAGCTGCATATGTCTCCCTGCCCTCCTCTCTAAATTTGATTTTAACCCTGGCGTGATGCTCCATGTAAAAGTTACCCAGCTTTTAAACCCAGGTCCATTGTGTTCCATGCTGTGACGTGGTGTGGCGTGCATACTGTACAAAACCTGCTCTCTAATCATAGCATCAGCATGGTAATATTGACTGGTATGTGATCAGTATATAGAATGATATGATATCTCAGGGTGGATAATTGCGATACGTTTTCTTTGCTTACACATTTCTCAAATCTAAATCTTCTGTAAGTGTATCAGCTTTCCTCAGATTGATTGCACGAGGCTTACCTGTGCAATCAAATGCAATGCAGTGTAATTGTAGGCTTCTCTGTGCTGTGGCTGTATTCCAGGTTGCTGTGCACCTGTTTTGCCAGTTCAGTTTGTAGTCTTCTGGTAGCGATCCCCTTGTAATACGAACTTGGGGTGTTTTTGAAATTGCTTTGAAAGAGCTGCAGAACGAGCCTCAGAGTTGGATTTATAATCCGAGTTCAGTCGAACTGAACATTCGGGTAATAAGTGCTGAACTAAATACAACAACAAAACTAAATAAAGCTGTTGTTAAGCTTGTAAATTAAGACCCTTTGAAAATAGTAAGCATAACCTTTCTTTTTTTTATTACGGTTTATAAAATAAATTAATAAATCAAAAAAAGGTTTCCAAAGATTCAGCTCTGTGGCTTGTCTCCAATTCGCTGCACTTCAGTCGGAGACTCAAGGTTCTGAGCCAATGAGAAAAGCCTGGTCCGCTGCTGGACCAATCAGTAGCAGATCTGAAAAGCGGCCGAGCCAATGAGAGGCCGCCTTTTGCTTCTCGGACCCAATCATTGCTGGTCCGAGGAGGGGTGAAGATGAGGAAATCATGACCGAACTGAAAGGAACCACATTGAGGCCTGGGATTTGCTGGTGTCTCAATGCTGTCTTAAAACTAAACAGGGTAGAAAATCAAATGAAATACAAAGACTTCTACATGATAGAAGGTTCATACTGAGCAGCATTTGGTTTTGCTCAAGTCAGCTGCCTGTAGCTGAGCAGTGGTGGATTTTGTAGTGGTAGTTTATCTTTGTAAATAATAACTGGACCCAGAAAACACAGCTCAGGTCGATCAATATAATGAAGTGCTGGGTTTGAATATTCTTTCAATTCTGAATCAACTGGAAAACAAAAGGGTTATTTAACCCATATTACATTAAACACTCTGGGACCCCATCAAGTTAACTATTACAGGAAGGAGACAGACACTCTGTACACTACAGTGTGTGAGTAATTGTGCATTGGTTTCCTTTTGCATGATATCTTTCTGATCCAGTCATTTCTACATTGTGTGACATGAACAAAAGTGCACTTGCAATACCGTTTGATAACAGGGTGATGTTTACCAGTTATTGTGCAGCCGACTCTGCTTGTGCTGTGCATTTCCCATTGTTTACAGGGGTTTGACTCTGCTTGTGCTGTGCATTTCCCATTGTTTACAGGGGTTTGACTGTGCTGCTTGTGCTGTGCATTTCCCATTGTTTACAGGGGTTTGACTGCTGCTTGTGCTGTGCATTTCCCATTGTTTACAGGGGTTTGACTGTGCTGCTTGTGCTGTGCATTTCCCATTGTTTACAGGGGTTTGACTCTGCTGCTTGTGCTGTGCATTTCCCATTGTTTACAGGGGTTTGACTGTGCTGCTTTTGCTGTGCATTTCCCATTGTTTACAGGGGTTTGACTCTGCTTGTGCTGTGCATTTCCCATTGTTTACAGGGGTTTGACTGCTGCTTGTGCTGTGCATTTCCCATTGTTTACAGGGGTTTGACTGTGCTGCTTGTGCTGTGCATTTCCCATTGTTTACAGGGGTTTGACTGTGCTGCTTGTGCTGTGCATTTCCCATTGTTTACAGGGGTTTGACTGTGCTGCTTGTGCTGTGCATTTCCCATTGTTTACAGGGGTTTGACTCTGCTTGTGCTGTGCATTTCCCATTGTTTACAGGGGTTTGACTGCGCTGCTTGTGCTGTGCATTTCCCATTGTTTACAGGGGTTTGACTCTGCTTGTGCTGTGCATTTCCCATTGTTTACAGGGGTTTGACTCTGCTTGTGCTGTGCATTTCCCATTGTTTACAGGGGTTTGACTGTGCTGCTTGTGCTGTGCATTTCCCATTGTTTACAGGGGTTTGACTGTGCTGCTTGTGCTGTGCATTTCCCATTGTTTACAGGGGTTTGACTGTGCTGCTTGTGCTGTGCATTTCCCATTGTTTACAGGGGTTTGACTGTGCTGCTTTTGCTGTGCATTTCCCATTGTTTACAGGGGTTTGACTCTGCTTGTGCTGTGCATTTCCCATTGTTTACAGGGGTTTGACTCTGCTTGTGCTGTGCATTTCCCATTGTTTACAGGGGTTTGACTGTGCTGCTTGTGCTGTGCATTTCCCATTGTTTACAGGGGTTTGACTCTGCTTGTGCTGTGCATTTCCCATTGTTTACAGGGGTTTGACTGTGCTGCTTGTGCTGTGCATTTCCCATTGTTTACAGGGGTTTGACTGTGCTGCTTGTGCTGTGCATTTCCCATTGTTTACAGGGGTTTGACTGTGCTGCTTGTGCTGTGCATTTCCCATTGTTTACAGGGGTTTGACTCTGCTTGTGCTGTGCATTTCCCATTGTTTACAGGGGTTTGACTGTGCTGCTTGTGCTGTGCATTTCCCATTGTTTACAGGGGTTTGACTGCTGCTTGTGCTGTGCATTTCCCATTGTTTACAGGGGTTTGACTGCTGCTTGTGCTGTGCATTTCCCATTGTTTACAGGGGTTTGACAGGGGTGTGCTGCTTGTGCTGTGCATTTCCCATTGTTTACAGGGGTTTGACTCTGCTTGTGCTGTGCATTTCCCATTGTTTACAGGGGTTTGACTCTGCTGCTTGTGCTGTGCATTTCCCATTGTTTACAGGGGTTTGACTGCTGCTTGTGCTGTGCATTTCCCATTGTTTACAGGGGTTTGACTCTGCTTGTGCTGTGCATTTCCCATTGTTTACAGGGGTTTGACTGCTGCTTGTGCTGTGCATTTCCCATTGTTTACACAGGGGTTTGACAGGGGTTTGACTCTGCTGCTTGTGCTGTGCATTTCCCATTGTTTACAGGGGTTTGACTCTGCTGCTTGTGCTGTGCATTTCCCATTGTTTACAGGGGTTTGACTGTGCTGCTTGTGCTGTGCTTTACCACACAGTGTTGTGATTTTACCAGGGTATACTAGGAGTTAAACTCCTAAAACACATTTCAATTTTAATTTATTGGGAAATTCTGTAACCAATCACAAAAGCCACCCTAAACAGCCCTCCATCTCTTTCTAAAGGACTGCAGCATGTGTTTTGTGTAAAGACTGTGTACAGCAGTTATTTGCATAAGGAAGTGGATTCGGAAAGCTGGAATGTGAAAGAAACTGGCATACAATGTACACTTACTACTGTGCAAACACTTGCATCTGTCTTGCATACTTTTGACAAGAGTTAAATGGTGTGTGTATATATATTAATAAATGAAAAGGTTTATCTCCTTTCAAACTCGTATGGTAATGTTGTTTTTTTGGTCAGTATTTGATCTTTATTATCTGGTGGATGTACATAGATGCTCTCTGATGGATCAGCATTGCTCATCTGTATTGGTATTGGGCTCTCAATATGTTTACATGTGCAAATCCCTATTGATACTCTAAGTAATGCATCAGTGAACGACGGGCTCGCTTTCATGTAAATAAAATTGTACATACGTTTGTGGAATATGAGTAACTATTTTAAAGAATTGTGAAAACAAAGCTGTGTGTTTGACTGTGTGTTTATTTATGGGGGTTCATATTCATGTGCATGTATAAGTTTACACAGTGCTTTCCATTAGTAAACGAATCTCAATTCCACAGTGCAGTGTAAACACTTGTGGCTGCCCATCGCTGGGCTCTGGGCACTGTAGCGACTGTCTGCATTTAATACAATTACCTGGGTCCTGTGGTTAAAGTTCAGGGCTTGTCACCAGAAGGTCACCGGTTCAAATCCCACCCCTGCCACTGACTGACTCACTGTGTGTGACCCTGAGCAAGTCACTTCACCTCCTTGTGCTCCGTCCTGTGGATGAGATGTTAAATCAATATCTTATTTTAAGTGACTGCATATAACGCTCAGTTCACAGCCTGCCTCTGTAAAGCGCTTTGTGATGGTGGTCCACTATGAAAGGCGCTATATAAAGATATTATATTACTGTTCTGAGGCTTTTACACAGACAATAGTGCCACCAGTGGCCAGACATTGTCACTGCAGTTATTTCTTCCCGTGTTGACTGTTTCACCAGGTGAACACAGTTTTTCATTTTTGACCAGATTCTTAAAGTCTTCACACTCCTTGATGAAGGCGTTGCCTGAAACAATGTGTCTGTTTAACTGTTCGTATCTAATTCTGGTTTAGGGTTAAATCCATGTAAACAAAAGAGCACAGTAGAGCTGCTGATGTATTGAAGGACAGGCCTTTGTGCTCGGAGGGTTTCAGTGTATTATTTGCGTAGATGCACATCCCAGACGAGAGCGCTGGTTTCTTATGCATTGTCAGTGTCTTGTTATAAGGAGGGAGAGTGTCAGTATCAGCACTGCCTCATCACGCTGCTTATGGTTTGTACTCTTGAGTGTTGAAAGGATGGGAGCTGCGGATTGAGCTCCTCACAGTTACAGCTGTCGATGGCAAGCTGCCTTTCAGCCCTGCAGACCCCTGTGCTGATTTTGTTCTGGACTGTAGTTTTGCACAGCTGTGAGGGGAGGGGAGACATCAGTCTCTCCGCAGCCATGCGTTTCCACTGCAGCCAGTTTCAATCACTGTAGCAGTATAGTCTAGCAGTAGCAAAATGAAGCAAAGAAGGGGGAAAAAAGTGACCTTCGCACCACAGAACCCCGTTAGGAATCCTTTTTTCTCATCGTTGTAATTGATCTCTGTCTGGGCCTTTAGAAACCTGAGGAGCTGTAGTTGGGACTGCAGGCTTGCGAGCACTGGAGCTTGAAAACTTGACTGGCTATGAAAGAACAGACATTAAACATTAGTGCAGCCTTTTTCATGTCTCTACTTGCGCTGCGCACCATGGCAGCCTTCTTGAAATCCATATTACAAGAGCAAGGCCACATCCACCGAGATAAAAAAAAATGTGCTGAAATAATACTCCAGAGACGATAACCTTTCTTTTGACACTACATTGGCAAATGAGAGCGAGAGAGAGAGAGAGACTTAAAACACATTAAAATGCCCAGTCCCTGGACTAATGCAGAACTAATAAGAGCTCTGAACTGCTTGCTAGTAAAAAACAAATCAGTAAAATATATTGAATGTTTAAAGCCTAGATTCTAAAATAATGTTTGAATCATCATTCCTAATAGAACCTGGCAGTGCCTGACACTTCTAACTGTGGGAAGCTCTCTGAAATTGAAATGTTAGAGCGTGCCAAAGTGTCCTCGGTGACACGCTGGCAGACGCACGTGACTTCAGCACATATAGTGACCCGATTCTGGTAACAGAAAGCTGCTCATTGCTTGTTGAGTTTACAGCCATAGGGGTGAAACTTGTTTAGAAAAGGGTATTGCTGTGACAGGGCTGAAAAGCAGATCTCCGGCACTGTGCAGTGCAGGGGGTTCCTGTGAAGTTCCAGGCTGCCGTTAGCACAGCTCTTCCTTTTAGACACACTCTGGGCGGGCAAGAGAGGAAACAGGAAGATTAACACCTAGTAATAAAGATGACAAGCTTGTGCATTTCTTTCTCTATATAGTGAGGACTCTCTTTGCATGCATTCATTACAAGAGACAGTGAAATTGCCCCTGTCTGGAAGTAGACCAGCTGAGAGCGGCCTGCCTCTTGGATTTGCATTCATACAAACTGCTCTGTGTTCAGCTGGTATTCTTGTAAAGTGCATCGTTTACAGCATGTGGAATAACTTCTCATTGTGTGCTCAAGACACAACGCAAGGGTGTACACACAAAAAAAGACCTCAGGATACCAACAGAATCAGAACTGGCTCAACAAAATAATCAAATGTATCCGTTGCATATTACAGTATAATACTTTTTCATTTTTTATTTGTTTTTAGTAAATATGATTTTGTGATTTTTTTTAAATATATATATTTTTTAGAGGGGGGGGGTTACTATCGGGGAATTATATTTTTGAATCGAGTCAGTAACGTAGCCGCGGAACTATAAATTGTTTTCACTCTCGTAGCTCTACGAGCCACGGAATTGATATCGCAATGGAATGTGGGGAGTGTAGTACAGCGCAGACGTATCTGCAGATACAGGAAGGCGTCCGTGTGTTGGACTACATCTCCCAGAGTGCACTGGAAACCACTGAGTGGGCAGAGAGGCTGCGGGGGGGCTGTGGGGGGGCTGTGGGGTGTACTATAGAAGCCAGTGTACCTGTTTATTTGTGTACAGGTGATAGTGTTGTGATTATCTATACTGTATTGCAACGTCTGTAGAGTTCGGGTGGTCACAGGTCATGAACTTAGTAATACAACAAGCGAAAGTCCTGTTTACAACAAATCCGTAACAACGAGACTGCCTGCCTGCCTGTGAGAGAGAATCTGGGAATGACAGCGAGGAAAACGTGTTTAGTACCGCTGTGTAACATGCAGTTGTGAAGCGGATCTGCGTATATCATCGCAAAGGAATACACATTGATGCGAAACAAGAAGAGCCGTGCGTGGCTCTGCAGGGTTAGATTTATGAATGGACGGTTTGCACAGAATCGGACGAAAATAAATATATGCACCGAAAACAGCACAGCCTTGGCAATCAGTGGTCTAGGAAGCAAATCATTTGCCGATTTAATGCGAGTGGGACATCTCAACTGTCCAGCATCACGGATATGATGTGATTAGGACATTCAACTATCCAACATCACGGGTTCAAAAGAAGGGGGTGTAAAACTGACTCGACTAAAAAGTGTTTTGTTTTTTTATTGTTAGTTTTCTATATTGGTGATTCAGCCAAAAACAGAATAAGTAGCTAATAATAACCATGACGGCAGAAAAGCGAGATGATGTGTTTTTAAACTCCAAGCCAAATAGTTAATAACGGAAAGCAGAAATTACACATGTAACAAACACGTCGATTTCACAATGCTACCCTAGGACTAGCTTTGAAAAAAAAAATATATATATATATATATATATATATATATATATATTATTTTTTTTTATTGTAAAATAAATATATAAGTGTTGATTAGCACTGCCGGCTTTGCACCCTTCTCGTTGTGGCGGTGATGCTGGGAGAGGCCAGGATGGACTGAGCTGCTATTCATTTAAACCCAAACTCTTCTCATAGTTGTAGATCTCCAGCAGTCTTACCCCCGGACATCCTATTCGTATGTACAGTGCTGCAGCTGTAGTGCGCTCTGAAGAATCTCGCATCACTTTGAAGCGCAAGCTCGGTGTCTCTGGTTTTTGGTTTGCTGCTTGCGTCTTTTCAGCAATGGCACTGATCCACGATATCAGGAGCGCTGTCATCTCTGCTCCGTCCAGAAACAACACCGTGTCCTCATCGGCAAGCCTGACCCCCACGGCAAGCGACCGGGGCTGTGAGAACGGAGCCCTGATGGACAGCTTTGGGATCTTTCTGCAGGGGCTGCTGGCAGTCGTGGCGTTCAGTACATTGATGCGTAAGTGCTGTGATACTGTACACTGGAAACGCGGATCTGTGGCGTGCAGTACTTTATAATAACCAAATATCACAATTAGGAAATGCAGCTGGGTTAGGGTGTGGGAAGCATTTGCAAAAATGACTGTGTGAATTCTGCTTGGTAAGATAGGGTTCTATTTAATTTATTATTCTAAAATGTCAGTCAAGTTAATGTATTTTGAAATATAGTTGCAACTACAGGATGAGCTACATCCACCCTTCTTGCTAAAACAGAATTGAAATGGAATTTCTTACCTGTTGTTAGAGTTACAGTATTGTTGCGACCAGCCCATTTGTTTTTTCAGTTTTTTCATGAGGTTTGAAAAAATCAACACTGTAAATCCTGATACTGAATCACATCCTGTGCTGGAGGTCACATGGTGGGATTGCTGCTGTGCTGTTGACCTGCAACCCAGGAAGGGATTTGACACCAGGAAGCAACTGAAACTTTAAAAATCCTTTTTTTGTGTTAAAGAAACTAAATCTGGATTCCAGTAAACTAAACAAGCAAGAGGTCTCCAGAGTCCAAAAAGCATCATATTCTCCTGGTAAAACCTGCAGTGGCTCAGCGTGCTGTGCAGTGGGAGTCCCGTTTCTCAAGTTCTTTACTCTGTTGACAGCCTGTTTGGTGAGGTGTGTACGCTTATTGACAAGGAGTTCACTTTCCTTCATACAGTACCCTTACAGCTCTGCAATTCACTAACACATGGGTGCAGACCTGCCTAAGGCAGCCTGTGCCACGTCTCTCTTTACCCTTAGATATCAGTTTTTAATATGCATTACTAAATCAATCTAGAATTGAAGTGAAGGCAGTGGTGGGATAAAAGCAAGTGGGTTTTATTGAGATCTGTAGAGAGGACTGTAGTTTGTTCCATGCGTTCCTGTTTTGTCTTTGCAGTTTCATTCCCAGTTCACTTGATGGATGTTTCTGTGTTATCGTTCTGTTCTTGTAGCACCTTCAGGTCTCTCCTAGTAGCCTGAAGAAATTCCTCAGCAAATTCTCAGGGCTCTGGAACTGTACCATTAAAATATATATATATATATATATATATATATATATATATATATATATATATATATATATATATATATATATATATATATATATATACCAAAAACACAATCTAATAGAATCAGAGTCTCTCTCAAGGCTGGTGATGAACACAGAGAGCCGAGCCATAGATTCTCTGTGGACATCGTGATAAGGGTTTACATTATTCTGTTTACTCTGCTTATCAAAGTTTAATGAGGGACAGATTTCAGGAGCCAGTCCCAGAGCAATGAGCAGTCACTGAGCTCCATTGTAAGCTAATGCACCGAAACCCTTTCAGCTGGCTTGGTGCATTAGTATGCAAACACCATGCGAATGGGGCTGGTGTTGAGTTACACTGCCAGACCCATCTCGTGAAAGAGCTGGCTGCACAATTATTAGGAGACTGTGTGTATAAACAGTGCTCTTGCAGTGTACAGGCGAGCATGGTAGCCTACAGGTCTGTGCACAGCTACAGCCCAGTAAACCGTTTCTCATAAATACTGCCTCTAGAGCTGGTGATATCCTAATGTATGTGGAGCCTACAGTACTACATTTAGCAGTGCTGAAGCCATGTCACAGTGCAGTGATTATCAGACCAGCAAAGGCAATACAAGAGAAGGAGCTGATGGCATTGCGCTGGCCCCAGGTCTGTGAGCTGTGTGTGTTCAGGACACCATGCCCATGTATTTCGAGTCATGGCTAATGCAATGCAGCCCCCCCTGAGTACACTGTGTAACTCTGTTGTAGTCATGCCTTGCAGTTCAGTTTGTGATTCACACTAATATCAGTCTCATTGCTTGTGTTGAGGAGCAGTGTTGTTTAAAGTCTCTTCTGTGTTTATGCTGAGCAGGTATCTTCTACAAGCGAACCAGGACTCTGACTGCTAATGAATTGAAACAGTCCAGTGCATCCTGATGTACACTCAGTTTTCCTCCTGTACTGTGTTAAGACCTTGTGGCAGATGAACGTTCAAATGATTTTTTTTTGTCATTTAAGAGCTGTTTGTGCCTCTTTCTTTTCAGTAGTGACTCTGCTTCCTAAGCTGGCTCTTGCACAGTGCATCAATAATCATTTGTCATGATTCTTCTTTTTTTTTTTTTAAATGGGATAATGAGAGTTCAAACCCAAGCTCTGCCTTATAGCACAGATGCTCATGGCTAATATTGAACAGGAAAAGTTGGAAAAGTTAAAGCAATTTCAGTTCCATTCTCCTGCAAGTCAAAGTAACTCAAGCCTTTCTTTCTTGCTAATCGTGTTGAAAGAGTTCATTTCCAGTGAACGCTTTGCAGTTACTAGACACACGTGAGCCCTAACCCCGAGCCTCGTGAAATGTCAGAGCACCACACTTCAGTACACTTCTGCTGCTGCTCTTAATGAACTGGTTTTATATATATATATATATATATATATATATATATATATATATATATATATATATATATATATATATATATATATATATATATACACACACCTTTACAGAAAAGTCAAGAGCCTTGAAATATGTGTGCAGGCCGAGCTGCTGCTAGATGTGCAAGATGTGATGAAGGTTACAGTGAGTTTCATTGCTACGTTGTTCAAATGTGTGAGCATGTGGAGACTAGTTTAACGATGCCCATGATATGACAACCTGTGAATAAGTAGCTCGGTAGGTAAGTCAGGTACAAACAGTGTTGCTGGTTTATGGTGCTAGGTGTGACTGTCTTCACCCCAAGTGCTCAGTCAGCTGAATGTCTCGTTATCCCTGAATAAGCATTTGATTTTATTGTGCTTTATAAGAGCATGCCATGCGTTTGCTATGAAGTCTATTGGTGTTTGCAGAATGACTAGGCAGGAGTGTTTGTGACCCCCAGCAATCTGTTTGTACTGCAGAGGTGACGTCACAGAAACGTGATGTCATGACTTCATGAAGATTCTGATCTCCGGTGGTGTTTTACGCTGTCACAGGCAGTGATGGAACTCCCTCGAATTGTACTGACCTGTTTCTTCACTGGCACTGACTCTGTCATCATTAAAAAGTCATTTGCTGCTGCAAAAAAACTGAAGGCAGTTCAGTGAAAGCCGTAGTGTACAGTCAGTAAGAAACCTCTTGTTGATTCAAAGTTAAAAACAAACCACCTCTGTGATGGGTTTGGAGTGAGGATGGGTTAGTGAAATAATCGGACTGAAAAGCATCTAGAGCAGGCATGGAACGCATGCACAGTAATTACTCAATGCTATTCCTCTAAAAAAAAAAAACTAGGGGGAGGGGGCGCTCATGAAATATTGTTCTGACATGAATTCAGCACAAGCCTGGGGATCTTGTTTGTTCAGCTGTCAGGGTGTGTGTTAACCAGACCGGTGTCATACTTCAGGGATATTTAACAACAAGACTATAATCTGTGCTTTGAGGGGGGTAATCAATTGCAAAGACAGCACCTGCCTTGCTTTCATGTTCTTCAACTCCAGTGACTGTGAGAATCACACACTTACAAAATCACACTGAGGTGCGAAGCAGATGCACAGCTCGATACAAGGAAGGCAGCTCCCTGAGTTCAGCTGTTTATTTACAGTGAAACATGCTTTATTGTACTTGTTATTTAACCATAACACTCCACCTTCCTGGAGTGCTGTGGTTATTGTACTCATGAGGACGACTGTAACCCACTCCCACTCTCCCTGTCAGGGGCATCCGGGTTATTCAACTCATTCACAGAGGAACTGCAGCTCTAGCAGTGATCACAGAGTAACTGCAGCTCTAGCAGTGATCACAGAGTAACTGCAGCTCTCTAGCAATGATCACAGAGGAACTGCAGCGCTCTAGCAATGATCACAGAGTAACTGCAGCTCTAGCAATGATTACAGAGTAACTGCAGCTCTAGCAATGATCACAGAGTAACTGCCGCTCTCTAGCAGTGTTCACAGAGTAACTGCAGCTCTAGCAATGATCACAGAGTAACTGCAGCTCTAGCAATGATCACAGAGTAACTGCAGCTCTCTAGCAGTGTTCACAGAGTAACTGCAGCTCTAGCAGTGATCACAGAGTAACTGCAGCTCTCTAGCAATGATCACAGAGTAACTGCAGCTCTCTAGCAATGATCACAGAGTAACTGCAGCTCTCTAGCAGTGATCACAGAGTAACTGCAGCTCTCTAGCAATGATCACAGAGTAACTGCAGCTCTCTAGCAATGATCACAGAGTAACTGCAGCTCTCTAGCAGTGTTCACAGAGTAACTGCAGCTCTCTAGCAGTGTTCACAGAGTAACTGCAGCTCTCTAGCAATGATCACAGAGTAACTGCAGCTCTCTAGCAGTGTTCACAGAGTAACTGCAGCTCTCTAGCAGTGTTCACAGAGTAACTGCAGCTCTAGCAATGATCACAGAGTAACTGCAGCTCTCTAGCAGTGTTCACAGAGTAACTGCAGCTCTCTAGCAGTGTTCACAGAGTAACTGCAGCTCTCTAGCAATGATCACAGAGTAACTGCAGCTCTCTAGCAATGATCACAGAGTAACTGCAGCTCTCTAGCAGTGTTCACAGAGTAACTGCAGCTCTCTAGCAGTGTTCACAGAGTAACTGCAGCTCTCTAGCAGTGTTCACAGAGTAACTGCAGCTCTCTAGCAATGATCACAGAGTAACTGCAGCTCTCTAGCAGTGTTCACAGAGTAACTGCAGCTCTCTAGCAGTGTTCACAGAGTAACTGCAGCTCTCTAGCAGTGTTCACAGAGTAACTGCAGCTCTCTAGCAGTGTTCACAGAGTAACTGCAGCTCTCTAGCAGTGTTCACAGAGTAACTGCAGCTCTAGCAATGATCACAGAGTAACTGCAGCTCTAGCAATGATCACAGAGTAACTGCAGCTCTCTAGCAATGATCACAGAGTAACTGCAGCTCTCTAGCAGTGTTCACAGAGTAACTGCAGCTCTCTAGCAATGATCACAGAGTAACTGCAGCTCTCTAGCAGTGTTCACAGAGTATCTGCAGCTCTCTAGCAATGATCACAGAGTAACTGCAGCTCTCTAGCAGTGTTCACAGAGTAACTGCAGCTCTCTAGCAGTGTTCACAGAGTAACTGCAGCTCTAGCAATGATCACAGAGTAACTGCAGCTCTAGCAATGATCACAGAGTAACTGCAGCTCTAGCAATGTTCACAGTGTATTCTTAATTTTTGCTGACCTCTGATACCAAGTAATCTCTGTATAAATCTAAAGGCGCTTAATCATAAAAAAAGAAAAATAACGTGTTTCTATCTCTTTTTGTAATGTATAGCGTGCTCCGTTGTTTGCATGGTCTAGTGCACATTCAGCACTGTCCTGACATTTACAGTATGGTATCAAGGTTTTTTTTTTTCTCTTGTTTTGTTCAGTCTACACATCTCAGTGTATTAGAATGTGTCTTGCCTTCAGGGAGCTCCCTGTTCTTCATGCAGGACTATATTGGGCTGATAAAGCTAATGGTTTCTTGTTTGTGGTCACGTCAGCAAGCCAGGGACTCATTTGCTGGAGTTAATATCCTTCAAGGTTAATTAAGGTCTTGTGCAGGCAGGCCACACTACTCACTCATACTGATTACAATCCTGACTTGTAACAAATGGATCAGTTTTAAATTGCTTTATTATTGAATATTAGAAGATAAATAATGCATTGTTTTCTTTTGGTTCCTAACTATACTTTAAAGGAGTGGAGGGCAAGGTTTTAAATCCATATTCCTGGGGTCCCTGAGTTGTAGTGTGGAGGATGAGTCATACAGTCAGGGGAGCGCAGGTTTGTATCCTGGCTGTGCCAAGTTGCTGGCCCTTGCTGGGAATTCCGCAGGGAGTGTTGCTTTGACCCCGGGAGGCAAAATGGTCAGGAACTGTTTCTCCGCACTGTGCTTGAGCGGCCCCTACTGTCCAGGCGCTCGACCTGCAGACCTGGCCTTTGTTCTCCCCGGGGCTGGCAGCTCACCAGCGTCTGCTCTGGGACCCCTGGATTTTAAAGAAGTGATTGAACCTGCCTGCAGAGAAGAGCAGGCTCTGCAGTCCTGCTTAAGGTGGACTTTTCCTTGGCTGGCTCGCTCACTCTGCAACATGAGGCTGTACCAGTTCCATTGCCTTCATATTGGTTAGCGTACAGTAGCGCAGACCGGACCTGTTTCTATTGTGTTGTGTTGCTAATTCAAATGTCTCCTTCTGTTGCAGTGAAGCGCTTCCGGGAACCGAAGCATGAGAGACGGCCGTGGAGGATATGGTAACATGATCACTGCTGCTCGCTCTTCTACTGAAATACATTTAGCATTTTAACATCCTCATATCACCATGCTCAAGGGTCCTAGGTAGAATTGAACAGGATTGGTGAACTCATCCCAAACTAGAATCGTTTCTGTGAGTTTGGGAGAAGCCACGAGTTGAAAGCGCTGTGTTTGCTCTGTCTCACGATAAAGCCTACCTATGTATGTCAATGCATGCAGTACTGAGGGTTGAGAGCCTGGCTTCTTTCGTGTTGGAACCTGTGGCTCTGGTACCATGGTAGTGGAGTGTCGCAGCTCCTCCACGCTTCACCCCATTGGTTTAGATCCGCAGTTATGTTTACAGAAACCCAGCTGGCGTTTCAACAGGGAGGAACGCTGAACGAAACAGGAACTGAGAACAACGGGCACCCAGTCTGGAAAGCAGGGTCTTGTAAACTGAGACTTGTATGTAGGGTTACATTACCACAGAGGAACAGAAACAAACACAGTGTAGTGTCTAAAACCTGTTTCAAGTGCTGGGGAGGATCCTGTTTGTTTGTTTTTTAATGATACAGACATCAGTGTAAATCAATGTAGAGTCTCGTGTTTTGTTATTGCTGTGTGTGTGCGTCTGTCTGTGCGCGTGCATGTGTGCGTGTCAGCGTGTGTGTGTGTGTGGTACAGGGGATGGGGCTTCTACAATAAGATGATGAGTCCTGTCATTCTCACTCATGTTGAAGACCTGTCACTAAGCCTGCTTCTCTCACAGGTTTTTGGACACTTCCAAGCAGGCTATTGGGATGCTGTTCATTCACTTTGCAAACGTTTATTTATCAGACCTCACTGAAGAGGACCCCTGCTCCCTGTAAGTGATTTCATTTTACTAGCGCTGGGTGGAGGGGCAGCTGTTTGCATGGGTTAAAATGTGCATGTGGCACGTAGGTGTTACCCTCAGGGTAGATCCAGAAGCATGTGCTCAGTGTAAGGGGTTTGCATTCAGTAATGTTTTCAAGTGAATGCTGGAGTTGTGTTGCACACGTATAATATTCCAGGAAGGTCCAGACTAAGGTTTTCTGCACAGTAGGGGAGTGTTTCCTTGTTGTAACCTGGTGCAGGTGCAGTGACGTGGTGCTCCTCTCTCCCCTCTCCTCTCTGGCTGCAGGTACCTCATCAATTTCCTGCTGGACGCCACGCTGGGGATGCTGGTGATCTACACGGGGGTGCGTGTGGTCTCGTGGCTCGTGGAGTGGCAGCAGTGGGACGCTCTGCGCTTCGGGGAGTATGGTAAGAACCACACCTTACACTCCAGAGACCCTGCGGAACTCACACTGTTTCAAACACATCTGAAAGCAGGGTTGGAACCATGCGCTGATATCACGGCGCGGTACGCATCACGACATGCAGGCTGCAATACCATCTGATATCACGGCGCGGTACGCATCACGACATGCAGGCTGCAATACCATCTGATATCACGGCGCGGTACGCATCACGACATGCAGGCTGCAATACCATCTGATATCACGGCGCGGTACGCATCACGACATGCAGGCTGCAATACCATCTGATATCACGGCGCGGTACGCATCACGACATGCAGGCTGCAATACCATCTGATATCACGGCGCGGTACGCATCACGACATGCAGGCTGCAATACCATCTGATATCACGGTGTGTGCTGGACCTGAGGGGCCACTTGTAAGATCAAATGGCTATTTATGATGAGATAAAGGGAGGGTCTGTATTCATATCAACTATAAACACACTCCTCCTTCTGTCAAGAACCACAAGATGACAGTAAATAAACACTAAAGCAGGTGCACCTCTTTGTTGAAAAAGCAGATGAACATTTTGAAACGACTATGTGCACGGCCGGTTTAATCTGCTCACTGTAGAGTCACTGCCTTATTAACTCAAAAGTATTTCCTCAGAAATATTGTTTGTGTTTGTGGATGCATTACACCTGGGACTGAATTCATTAACTGGCATCAACAAGACATGTCTCCTTGCATTGACTGATCGTATAAGAACTGACATACAAACCACTAGGTGTCGCTATACCCTTACCAGCCTCACTTCACATTCTCCCTTTGAATGCTTCTGGAGTCAGCGTGACATTTTCAGAAAGGCTAAAAGAAACTTCAGTGGCAACATTCTGGACTTTCTGATTTGTAGACGCTGAACGTTCTTAAATGTAGCTGTGTTGAGTGTTTGATAGTTAGGGATGAGACCTGAAACTCTTCTCATGTTTGGAAGCAGCCAGCATGCAGGATGAGAGCTCTGAAACGCAGCCTGGCTCTGTGCTCCAGTGATATTTAGAAAGGATGACAGAAGCCCCTTGTCTCGTCTGTAGATGAGTGAGAGGCTTGGGTTTCTTCCACAGCATCACCTGACCTGTTCATGTTACAAGAGGTGCCATCCTCACTGAAATAGCAGTCTGACGGAATGTGCTCACTGAAGACTTCCTTAATAGGTACAGCCAGTGTTTATAAGAGCTTCACGGTGAGGGCCCTGGAGTGCAATGTAGCTTTTTATTGGGGTGAAGTGTTCTAGCTATGCAGGGTAGCGTGCTGTTATATTAAAAAGCTTTGCTGTCAGACTGTTATGATGTAGCTAATTATTAAAACACTGAGTTTCACTTTCTCAATTACTTTTCTACATCATGAAGTATTTCTAGTGATTGATGAGGATCCTGTTGGATCCTGAGTCTCTTGGTTTTTAATTCTCTGTACGATAGAGAGAGACAATAAATACATTTATTTATTTGAGAGTTTATGAATTTATAGTGTATTCTAATAAAAAAAAAGAGAGATTGAACGTCCATAACAAGAAGTCAAGAACCCCCCCACATCTCAATGCTGACTAAGCCCTCTTCATTCTGCACAGATTGTGTTTCTGTTTGAAGGGGGGCGGTGGGCAGTTACGTTTCCGTGAAGTCCCGCAGTTCACCAGTAGCTTTTTATGAGAAGGCACAGAGGGGGTGTTTTGAGCTGGGGGTCTGGGGTCTGGCGCACAGGACTGAAACTTCACAAGCTGAAGAATCAAACTCTTCCCAGTAACTACTCCCTCATTGCAGGAACCTGGTAACTCCTAATCCTTCAGGGATGGGAGTGTCTTCTATGGACATTGGCACAGTGAGAGTGTTTGCATTGGAAGCGAGTGTGATGAAGTCTGTTCATTATAAAGGCAGTGTCTTGGATGGGGGCCAGTGTTCCCTGCTCCACAGTGAATTGAAATGATTCGCTCCTATATAAGGAGTGCTGTAGCTCTGCCAGGTTAACAGTGCAGCAATGGGACTGTCCTAACAGTAAGCGAGGGGAGGGGTGGTTACGTATCCAAACTGAACTGTGTTTGTATAACACAGCGGTCCTGCTTCGTCTGGCACATTTGAAATTCATCAGGGTTATTTTTTTCTTTTTTTTTTTTTTTACACCCTGTAATTCAGTCCTTTTTTCTCCCCCCAAATAGCGGGGGTATTCCAGTAGCTCTCAGTCCAACTTCTGTCAAATTTCTGAAAGTGATAGAAGTGACATCATTGTTATTGGGCTCTTTACTAAATGGTGCAGCTGTAAACAGTTTCAGACAGAATGAGGGCAGAACTGGTGAACGTACTCTTACTTTAGATCCAGGACATTCAATTAAACCATCGTATCCTTGTTGCCAATGATTCTTCAGGGATGGCAGTAAGACTCCCATTGCAGAGCACTTCCTTCCTGGTTTTACTGTGAGTTTAATAAGACACACCTGAGCTTCTTACCTGTACACTGGTGCTAATCAAGCACGTGTTCAAACCTGCAAGGGGAGTCTCATTTCCATCCCCTGTTATTTCATGGTAAGTGTATCATGTGAGGCGCTGTTTGACTGTGGGCTGTGTGTGTTTCAGGAGAGCCCCTGCAGTGCAGTGCCTGGGTGGGCCAGTGCGCTCTCTACATCCTCATCATGATGTTTGAGAAGGTCGTGATCATCCTGGTCTTGCTCTTACCTCAGTGGAAGAAGGTCAGTGCTCCTGGATCAGTGACACAGTATACAGGGACTTAGCAGGAGGCTGTGTGCACCCTGAACTTGCAAAATATACATGTAACTCTGACATGACCCTTAGACAAGTTTCCCATTGTAAAAGAATAGCAAAGTGCAGTAACGCACGGTAATGCATAGGTTAGCTTTGTAAAGCACCAGAGAAATGGTAAAGCATATTATAAAAGCATACCAGACCATGGTGTGCTATGGTAAAAGCATGAGGTGGGGGGTGACTACAATATTACTGTGCAGATTTACTGTGGTGAACTTTAATAAGATGTGTTCCTAATTATGGTTCATTTCCCTATGCAATCCTGTTTCTGTGTTTTTTCTGCAGCTTGCGCTCCTGAATCCCATTGAGAACCCCCAGCTGGAACTGGCCATTGTTATGTTGATAGTTCCCTTCTTTGTCAATGTAAGTGCACCGCCCCTAAACAGTGGATACATGACAGTGAAGAGGTCCTGGTTATGGTCTGTCTGCGGATGAATGTATCATGATGTGACTCTGTATTTGCATGCATGTCTGTCAGGGCAGTAACCCTGTTCTCTGTGGCCCTACCAGGCGCTGATGTTCTGGGTGGTTGATAACTTCCTCATGAAGAAGGGGAAGACGAAAGCCAAGCTGGAGGAGGAGAGAGGGGACGATTCTCACAGCAGCAGAAAGGTCCGTTATCGGCGGGCTCACTCTCACGAGGAGTCCGAGTCAGAGGTGAGCAGCCCGGGGAGACTCCTGCACCCGCACACCGGCCAGGCTTCTAACCGTAGGGATCCAGGGGGGTTCCCTTGCTCTTAGCCGGGGGCACGGTTCATTCTGTTACAGGAATGGAAATGAGACTCCCGTTGCACAGAGGGTTATCTGTGTTTAGCAAGACACACCTGAGCTTGTTGCATTTACACTGTGGCCAGTCAGACTTGTAGTCAGCTCTGGAATGCGTGAAACTGCTGTGCAATACGAGTCTTCCTTCCAGCCCTGGTCTCCACGCACACACATTGCAGTAGAAACATTGTAGTGTAGTCCTGCACATTGTCTCCAAGCATGGGATGGTTTTAAGCAGCTGTCTGTGTGTCTGTGTGTCAGATCCTGATCTCCGCTGATGATGAGATGGATGACTCTGATGGAGAAGATGATCTGAGGAGGCTGACGAATTCCAAACCCCTCAAGAAGAAGAAGCACCGGCTCGGGCTGCCGGTATGACCCGCCCCTCAGCCCAGTGCTGCCATCCCGAGAGGAGACTGCTCCACTGGACCGGTCCAGTGGGCTCTCAGAACCCCACTAAACTACGCCCCTTCCAGGGAAACTAACGGACAGAGCAAGGAGTATCAAAGAGAGGTCGGCAGTCGACGCCAGGGATTTTCACACGTCAACCCAGCGTTGAAATTAAAAAGACTGTAAATATATATATATCTCCTCTACAACTTTATAATGTTTGTTCTTGCTTTCCCATCCTCTAGTCTATGTACCATTACCATTCTGTCACAATAGGGCTGCTTTTTAAAGGGTTAGTAAACCAGGTATCAAACTGCATTGTCGGATCACTGCCCTTGTTTCAGAGAGCAAAGCTTTAGAGTCGCAGGACAGCTTTATTACCGTGTTATTGGAGTCCTCTGTTGTTTTTCTTTTAATCTGTGAAGGTGTTTTATTTCTTTTCCACAACAGAAAGGAAGGGCAAGTTAAAGACATATATTCAATATATATTCGTTGTGGTTGCTCCAGTTTTGTTTGGTGACGGTGATGATGATGAAGCACATGTGGACAGGGGTCCTGTGTGTGCATAAGAAGAGCTGTGGCACTCCTGCAGCCCCACACATGGTGAGAAGAACATGTCTGAAGCAGGTAAAATGCTTTGTCTTCTCAGTGTGACCAGCAGAGGAGAAATCGCGCTTTTCAGAGCTTGTTTCAATGGCTTTCCAGCAAAAGCATACTGAGCTGGCTGAAGCGAGGCTGAGTAACTCCCACTGGTCTGCTGGGGCTGGAAAGACTAAAACTCAGCACACTGAATACTTGTTACAGTACGGCTTGACTTCATTTCTTAAAGGTACTTCTGTTGCATTGTAGCGCTAACACAAACTGCTGTAACCAGTACATTTAGATCAACGGGAATGTTCAGCTCTCATTAGGCACTGAGAACAGCAACAAAGCGCTTATCTAACAATATTACTGACTTGTTTTTACCAACTGAATGTCTTCAGATTTTTTCAGGGACCTAGCTGTAAAGCACGCATACATAGTATCTTAGAAACTTACCTGCTATTATTATATTATTATTATTATTATTATTATTATTATTATTATTATTATTATTATTTTGAAGTGCCTCACCATTAACCTGATGGAACCTGAAGGAGCTGAAATTCACCGCTGGTTCTGAGAGAGCAAAGAATTAAGACCATTAGAATCCCTGTGGCTTCCTGTTGCTGCGATAATAAATCTATTAACAAAGCGAGTTTACAGGCTTGCTTTGTTTAGTGTTCATACAACATGATGAATTATCATAACGTGTTGCCTTTTTTTGCACCAGAAATAATTTAAAGAAAAACATTAACATAAATCAGAGTTATTATTATTGTTATTATTATTAGTTTCATATGCTTTGTAAATACTATTTATTTAACATGTTTAAAAAAACATATATATGTCATTTAAAAAACCAATATGATCAAAATCAAAGAGGATTTTTCAGGAACATTTTAACACTGTGAAGCGAGGCGAGAGACAGGAACACAGATTCTTGTTGGGTGCGTTCTCTTTTGTCTCCTCGTAACCTCGACTCGTCTGGGTTCTTTTATATAATCTAATGCTAAAAGTCCACAGGGAATCTCTTCTACAGTAATATACTGTCAAAGCCCCCTTGCGTTGACCAGCGCGGTCCTGTTCTGTGAAAACTGAACCAGGTTACAGTTTGACTGGCTGACATTATCGTGAGGGGGACGGGTCGTGAATTGTATTTGCAGATATAACATATTATTTCTAAATGTGTGTTGTGGACCACAACTAACCTGACCTGAGTTTAAAAAGAGGTTAAGTTAGACAAAACCTTATTTATAAAGGGACCATCTTTTTCATGTCTTTGAAGTGAGTCTGTTTTAATGTCATGGAAACAGCGGTGCTGCTTGATATCGCGGGACAGGGTTACTTTGAAGTGAGTCTGTTTTAATGTCATGTAAACAGCGGTGCTGCTTGATATCGCGGGACAGGGTTACTTTGAAGTGAGTCTGTTTTAATGTCATGTAAACAGCGGTGCTGCTTGATATCGCGGGACAGGGTTACTTTGAAGTAGTTTGCTTAACTGTGCTTTAAGGTATTTAGGTGAAAAGCCAAACTCAAGCAGCGAGAAAACAGCAGCAGGATCTCTATAGAGATAAGTGGGGCTGCAGTGATTGGATCTGTCGCTGTTTAGACTATTAAAATAGATGAGGAACATGGTTCTGCATTTCTGAACTGGGATGAACCCTGCAGTACTGGGGGGGGGGGGGGGGATCTTAACGAGAGGTCTTGACTACGTGTACTTCCATTATATAAAAGGGTTTCAATAAAGTTTATGCAAAAAAATTGTGTTTTTACAAATTGTCATTTTTTATTTTATTGTTATTTTTATTTTTTTTTTTATTTTTATTTTTATTTATTTTTTTAACGTAATCCTTCTATAAATGTGACTCACGGGACCCTAATCACAAAATGCAGTGTTGCTGTACCCTCACATTCACGGGACCCTAATCACAAAATGCAGTGTTGCTGTACCCTCACATTCACGGGACCCTAATCACAAAATGCAGTGTTGCTGTACCCTCACATTCACGGGACCCTAATCACAAAATGCAGTGTTGCTGTACCCTCACATTCACGGGACCCTAATCACAAAATGCAGTGTTGCTGTACCCTCACATTCACAGGACCCTAATCACAAAATGCAGTGTTGCTGTACCCTCACATTCACGGGACCCTAATCACAAAATGCAGTGTTGCTGTACCCTCACATTCACAGGACCCTAATCACAAAATGCAATGTTGCTGTACCCTCACATTCACGGGACCCTAATCACAAAATGCAGTGTTGCTGTACCCTCACATTCAGAGGAACCCTAATCACAAAATGCAGTGTTGCTGTACCCTCACATTCACGGGACCCTAATCACAAAATGCAGTGTTGCTGTACCCTCACATTCACGGGACCCTAATCACAAAATGCAGTGTTGCTGTACCCTCACATTCACGGGACCCTAATCACAAAATGCAATGTTGCTGTACCCTCACATTCACGGGACCCTAATCACAAAATGCAGTGTTGCTGTACCCTCACATTCACGGGACCCTAATCACAAAATGCAGTGTTGCTGTACCCTCACATTCACGGGACCCTAATCACAAAATGCAGTGTTGCTGTACCCTCACATTCACGGGACCCTAATCACAAAATGCAGTGTTGCTGTACCCTCACATTCACGGGACCCTAATCACAAAATGCAGTGTTGCTGTACCCTCACATTCACGGGACCCTAATCACAAAATGCAGTGTTGCTGTACCCTCACATTCACGGGACCCTAATCACAAAATGCAGTGTTGCTGTACCCTCACATTCACGGGACCCTAATCACAAAATGCAGTGTTGCTGTACCCTCACATTCACAGGACCCTAATCACAAAATGCAGTGTTGCTGTACCCTCACATTCACGGGACCCTAATCACAGAACTTAAGTCTTTTTAAGGAATATTTTGGTAGGAACGTTTTCTGAGGCCGGGTTCTTCATTAATTCAATCATGCTCACAATTGACCAAAACTGTTATTTTCATTCTTTCCAAAGAACTTACGGAATTGTTTCCAAATTCTCGTTAACAAAACAAATAAATAAAACAAAACAGGCCTTAAAGTATTGTGACTGGAGCCTGTTCTTGCGATTGGATTCAGCGCCCGCTTCATTCTGACCTCATAAGGTTTTTAAATTGAGCTGCCTTGCTGCTGTGCAGGTCTTGAGTTGCCATTGCCATATCTTCAGCTCAATCAAGGACAGTGTACCCTGAATCGCTTTTCAGCGTGCAGCGTGCAGCAGACATTGGGGCGCGTATATCATGAAGTAATACAGTAGAACCCCACACCCCAGTTTAACTTCACGCCCGTCCGCTCTTGTTTACTACAAGAGTGAGTCAGCAGCTGCATCTTCATCAGTAGCAGCTTGTGTCTGAAGTTTAAAACACTCCGGCCATGAGCAGGTGCTGCTATCAAGAGACAAACACTGACAACTGATGCCCTCCCTGCGTTCATTCAGAGATATTTATACTCCTGCTGGTGCCTGCTGTTAGGAATTGGGTTATTCCCAATTTCCATTCTGTTCCATTGGCTGTTTGAACTGCTTTCAAACAGCTTTCAGCTCCACTTGCTGTGGCATCTCTTCATGCAGTGACTTGCATGACCTGATTTTGTTCATTTTATTTTTTTACTTTACAGTTGTCCAAGACTGCAGGAGGGGTGGCAATAAGACTGCCATTGCATAGCAGTTTGATCCATTCCTGGTTTTTACTATAAAATAATGTACCTGTACACCGTGCGGCTAATCAAGCTGGCAGTTAAAACTGGAGCACATGAAACTGCTGTGGAACAGGAGTCTTTATTGTCACTGCTGCAGACTGTGCTGCTTTGTGGATGGACTAGCGAGCTGGCAGCTGGCAACTGCTTGTTACCATCTGTTTAGAACGACTAGTCAGTACAGAAGCATTAAACATGCTTGTTAAGGAAGTATTAATTCCATATTTCAACAGGAGAATACTGCAGTCATCTTTGGGGCCTGCCTTTGAATTACTAAGAGACATGAATTGCATTTGTACTTCAGTGGGAGAAAAACAGCTTAAAAGAGAATTCTATTGCAGTTTGTTTGACTTGTCTGAGTCTGAACTAGAGGTGGTAAAGTACCTTCAGGGTTTGGTTGTTCAAAAGAAAAGCTGGCTTGAATAAAATGTTGAAACGGTTAGGGAGGACCATACTTTCAACGCATTGCCTTGTATGTGAGACTCTGCTGTTTGCAGTTTGAAGCACAGAGTTGTAAAAGGCTGAAAAATAGCAGCTGTTCCCTGCATGACACCAGAGGACTTGATCTGGTGAGGAAACACTTGGCTGGTTTCTACAAAGACAAGTCATCGCCACTAATAATAAACTGCTCATGAGAAGAAGCGGGGACAACACTGGCAGCTGGAGTGAGGAGATGACCAATCCCATTGCCTTGCTTTAAAAACGGTTCCGAGAGGGGGAACCTCACAACACAGGGAGTTAGGAATTCTCACACCGGCTCCCAGCGGCTCCTTTCACAAGCCATGTCTCAGGTAAGGACTTTCTGTATCTGTCTTCCTGACAGCTTCTTGAATTAGCGTTGCATGCGGAGATGCTGTGTGTTGGACATGCTTTTATAGCCTCTTAAACCATCACAAAACCAAACCCAAAACACTAAAAGCGAGGTTTCTTTCAGTAACAAAAAACTAAGACTAAGTCACGTAACTGAGCTCTCTCAGTGTTTTCATTTTATAACAGTAACACAGAATCTTCTACTTTCAAAAATAGGAATTCAGGGAGGAAGCATTTGGAAAAATGTGCAGTTTATGTTTTGCTGCTTATATACTTTTTATGAACATTTCTGTGGATTAAACGATGCTTTGAAAGATGAGAACAAACCCTCTGAAACACATGTGAAGGGTTTCATGAACAGCTCAGTTGATTCAACTAATCACAATGGGCTTTAAGAAAAGCCAGTCCCTGAAGTTTCTGTGCCCAGTGTGATGGCTTTGAACCCCTTGGTTGGCTCTCCAGTGTGTTGATTCTCTTGTTCTTGTTTTGAGCCCCTTGGTTGGCACCAGTGTGTTGATTCTCTTGTTCTTGTTTTGAGCCCCTTGGTTGGCACTCCAGTGTGTTGATTCTCTTGCTGTTGTTTTGAGCCCCTTGGTTGGCTCTCCAGTGTGTTGATTCTCTTGCTGTTGTTTTGAGCCCCTTGGTTGGCACTCCAGTGTGTTGATTCTGTTGTTCTTGTTTTGAGCCCCTTGGTTGGCACTCCAGTGTGTTGATTCTCTTGTTCTTGTTTTGAGCCCCTTGGTTGGCACTCCAGTGTGTTGATTCTCTTGCTGTTGTTTTGAGCCCCTTGGTTGGCACTCCAGTGTGTTGATTCTCTTGCTGTTGTTTTGAGCCCCTTGGTTGGCACTCCAGTGTGTTGATTCTCTTGTTCTTGTTTTGAGCCCCTTGGTTGGCACTCCAGTGTGTTGATTCTCTTGCTGTTGTTTTGAGCCCCTTGGTTGGCACTCCAGTGTGTTGATTCTCTTGCTGTTGTTTTGAGCCCCTTGGTTGGCACTCCAGTGTGTTGATTCTCTTGTTCTTGTTTTGAGCCCCTTGGTTGGCACTCCAGTGTGTTGATTCTCTTGTTCTTGTTTTGAGCCCCTTGGTTGGCACTCCAGTGTGTTGATTCTCTTGCTGTTGTTTTGAGCCCCTTGGTTGGCACTCCAGTGTGTTGATTCTCTTGTTGTTGTTTTGAGCCCCTTGGTTGGCACTCCAGTGTGTTGATTCTCTTGTTCTTGTTTTGAGCCCCTTGGTTGGCACTCCAGTGTGTTGATTCTCTTGTTCTTGTTTTGAGCCCCTTGGTTGGCACTCCAGTGTGTTGATTCTCTTGCTGTTGTTTTGAGCCCCTTGGTTGGCACTCCAGTGTGTTGATTCTCTTGCTGTTGTTTTGAGCCCCTTGGTTGGCACTCCAGTGTGTTGATTCTCTTGTTCTTGTTTTGAGCCCCTTGGTTGGCACTCCAGTGTGTTGATTCTCTTGTTCTTGTTTTGAGCCCCTTGGTTGGCACTCCAGTGTGTTGATTCTCTTGCTGTTGTTTTGAGCCCCTTGGTTGGCACTCCAGTGTGTTGATTCTCTTGCTGTTGTTTTGAGCCCCTTGGTTGGCACTCCAGTGTGTTGATTCTCTTGTTCTTGTTTTGAGCCCCTTGGTTGGCACTCCAGTGTGTTGATTCTCTTGTTCTTGTTTTGAGCCCCTTGGTTGGCACTCCAGTGTGTTGATTCTCTTGCTGTTGTTTTGAGCCCCTTGGTTGGCACTCCAGTGTGTTGATTCTCTTGCTGTTGTTTTGAGCCCCTTGGTTGGCACTCCAGTGTGTTGATTCTCTTGTTCTTGTTTTGAGCCCCTTGGTTGGCACTCCAGTGTGTTGATTCTCTTGTTCTTGTTTTGAGCCCCTTGGTTGGCACTCCAGTGTGTTGATTCTCTTGCTGTTGTTTTGAGCCCCTTGGTTGGCACTCCAGTGTGTTGATTCTCTTGTTCTTGTTTTGAGCCCCTTGGTTGGCACTCCAGTGTGTTGATTCTCTTGTTGTTCTTTGTTTTCAATGTTCACCTACGAAACTCAAACTCATTGCTTCAAAACAATTTCAATCTGATTGTTCCCTAGCCCGATTCCAGCTTTTAGCTGGTTTACATGCAGAACCCATGTAAAAGTTTACCATAATGAATCTGCATGGTCATTTTGCAGGCTTTTCCCATGGTTATACAGTACAATGCATTAACTGTAGTGTACAACGGTTAACCACACCTCTCTGCTTTTCCATGCTTTCACTATGCTTTTTATTACACTGCTGTACATTTACTGTGGGGAAACTTCTATAAGGGAACAGAGAGGATTTGTGAATTTCTCCTGGACTCATTCGTATGTGTATGTCTCACGCTGTCTATCTCTCTTTCTCAGCCCACGGAAGTGAAGAAGAAGAAGCGCCCTGCAGTGAAGGAGGAAGACCTGAAGGGGGCGCGGAATAAACTGGGCTTGAAGGGAGAGGTCAAATCCAAAACCTACGCAGTGATGCAGGAGTGCGGTGAGCTCAGTGCCATTACACAGTGGGGTCGAGAATATGTCAGGATATTGACCTCTTGTTTTGGTTATGGGGGAGGGTTGCAACTGGGATTGCATTGGCAGCAACCAAATGAGTTTACCTGGGGTTTAAATAACATAGAGAAGAGTGATCGAAGGAGGGAGCAAACACATAATCTCATGGTGATTACAGAAAAGTGTGCTGATCTAATAAACTAGAATCCAGCGTCTTTACAATGCGAGAATCACAGAGCCCAGTGAGCCTTGGGAGAATCTACCATGGGAGAATGACTGCTTGGTTCAGACCCTTTAAGTTTGCAATCAGGCTCTAGAATCTGGAGCAATTGGCATTCCTGTTTGATATGGACCCTGGTGAGGTGAAAACCCTTTCCAAAGACCAGCATAGGAAGCTGCCTCCCCTTGCCTGTCTTCAGAACAAAGAAAGCTACTACCCAGTCCTCTGTTCTGAGATTTCCACTACGTCTTTAGAAAACTATTTACAGACGCATCAGGGGGATCATCTGTTTCTACAGATTAAGTTGTTTTTGTTTTTCCTGGAGTTCAGCCTGATCTTACGCAAGCACTCCAGGACCGGGGAGCTGGAAAGGCTGGTTCTTTTGGAAGCTCGAGTTCTGTTGATGCAGGGTGGGCAGTTCGGGCAGGTGCACACGTGTAGTACAGATCTGAAACTCAGCGTGATGTGCAGGGCTGGCGTTGAGGTGCTTGGGGGTACATCTGCACCTGCTGTGGCTTGTCTAACTGATGTAGAGTGTTGCATTTGGGTACAAGACGAAGCCAGAGGGAACATGACTCAATACAAATTCCCATAGGGGTTGCAATAACGAGGATATTGGACCATATTTGAACCCTGTCATGTGTCAGTGCTTTGATACACGCACAGGATACAGAATATTCAGTGTCTCTTACCTGTTTAATACCCCGGTATTATGGACGTTTTGTACGATTCTCTCTTGTGCCCACACATTATTGTTTACCAGGTTTAGAATGAATGGCTCTTTTCAGCAGCAGGGGAGACTTCTCCTAAAAGCAGAATTTCTGAAATTAGATTTTGGTTTTAGAAATGACCACTAGAGGTGTGCAACTCTTTTTTCATTTCCTTTGGTTTTTTTTGACAGAGCAAGCCGGCATTGCGGCCCCGTCTGTGTTCAGCCACGCCCGAACCGGGACAGAGACTGTGTTCGACAAGCCCAAGGAAGAGCCGCCCAAGAGCGTCTTCGGGAAATAGAGACCCCTGCTTCTTCACAGTGACGGGCTGAGGGGAGAAGTCGTGGTTGTGAAACAAGCCAGCGTCCCAGGTGGGAATGTGTTCAGCTTACACAGCAGCGTGTAGAGAGCTGCATCAGAGGGGAACAAGGGCTTTTCTATGGGTGTTATATACAGTATAAATATAATCAATTATCAGCAGGAGAACCCATTTGATGGCGTTTCAGTAAAGTTACTTTCTTACTGTTTTATTGAGATCTGTTCTGTTTTCACAAAATAAATCTTGCTTTTTTAAAAAAGAAAAGAGTTCCTTGCAGTTTTTGAATGGCAGACCCTGGTTATCACTCATTTTGGCCTACCTTGTGTTAAACTGGTAAATGCAGTGCAAGATTAGTGCTAATCGGGCTGGTGAAACTAGCTGTGTTAAGCATGTGTTTTCGTTAATAATGTTAATAAAAGGTAAGAAGAGTTAGCATTCTGAAAATATGTGCTGTTCTCATGCCAATACAAACACTATCATCGAACTTTGAATTGAAAGAGCTGATCCAGGTTTATGTTCAAGGCTATCGATGCTGTAAACATCAACATGACAGACTGAACAGGAATAATCCTGCCAATTTTACAGAACTTGTGTCATTTCAGGGAATGTGTTTTTTTCAGTGAAATTTGAGTGGCTGTGGCATTGATTACAGTAAAGAAACTCAAACCTTGTTTTTTGCTTATGATATAAATACTGAATTTGCTATTCGGGTCTTCGGGAGTCGGAATGCGATTGAATCAAACGCTTCTACTTGTAACTCTCTGGAGTATTTGAAAAGCCGAAGTCTGAAGGCAGAGGCAGCTAACACAGCATGCCAACACAGAGGGGTTGTCTGCAGGGGAGTTTATTGCTCCAGTAAAAGCAAACATTCCTGTTGATTTTGGAAAGCCAGCATTCGTTGACCCTGGCTCCTGTAGTTGCTCATTTACAGGCTCTGGGATAAATCTCCAACACCCCTCTGCTGTGGAACTGGATTCTCAGATTCCTGAACCATGGGCTGGCTGCTCAGCATCTGCCTCTGTCTCTCCTGCCCAGCTTTATTAGCGGCTCACTTTGTCATTGCAGAGAATGATGGTGACCCAGGGGTAAGGCAAGCTCATAATCATATCCACAGCACTGGGAGGGTTTGTCAGCCTGAACTTGGTTTATAATGGGGTAATGGGGTAATGTGCGTGTGTCTGTATTTTACTGGATTTATTTTATTATCACGCACCAACATGTCCAGTGTACCTCTGTTATATCTGCCAATCTATGTTGTATTTATATATATATTATATGTATGTATATGTATTATATATATGTGTGTGTATATATATAATTAATATTTAGTTTTTTTGCTTTGTCGATCTTTGTTTCTAGGTTTAATTGTAAAAAACATGTTTGCAACGTAATTATAGCCGGAGTGCAGAAAACAGCAATGTAAAGAACATCTTTATTTATTTATATATATATATATATATATATATATATATATATATATATATATATATATATATATATATATATATATATATAAAAGTTAATAAATATGTAGATGTTCTTTACATTGCTGTTTTCTGCACTTGTACAATTTCGTTGTATTTTAATAGGTGGTACGCGACCCTACAGCAAGGTTACTTAAGGTATGTTACAGTTGTATTTATTTGTTTATAAATAAAGCTTGATAAAATGACAGGTAATTGAACCTGTGTTAATCTTGCTGAATGCTCTCGAGTTACTGCACAGTTTCACAGTGAATTCTAAATGTACATTGCTGCAAATGCACAGGGAAACACCCGAACAAATCACATGGTGTTTAAAGAC
This sequence comes from Polyodon spathula, assembly GCF_017654505.1. NCBI lineage: Eukaryota > Metazoa > Chordata > Actinopteri > Acipenseriformes > Polyodontidae > Polyodon > Polyodon spathula. The sequence continues at coordinate 38,042,639 of NC_054549.1, read as the reverse complement.
TTGTGCCTTCTGCGAAGCACAACCCAAACTCTGGTCCGCTTGACTTAGATGCTTCTAGTTTCATATTCTTTGTTGCAGTGATGGATGGTGTGTTAAAAGAGTCTTATTTTGTATTTCTAACAGAAAAGGAGCAGTGATCCGGTGAGTTGATCCTCTCTCTTACTGTCATGCCTTGCAGTTGTTAATGTCACCAGCAGTCAAAGCATGTGTTTGTGTTCTAGAACGAGGGGCTTGCTGCATTTATAACCCATTTAATGTATAGTATCTAGAAGTATGACGAGGCCAGCCTCTCAACACAAAACAGTGAAGCCCACTTCAGCATGTTAAATACATGTGCTGTTTAATAAGAATTGTCTGGGGCACATTGCAGCTGGATATACTGCAGGCTGATCAAATCCCCACCCGCTAAGAGTCTGTTCCCTATTCATTCATTCATTCAGCAAGCGGTATTCGACACTGAAATCTACAGTCTGAAAGTGGACTGCAAGGTCACCTCCCGCTTCGCCCGCAGTGTGATCACTAGCCGGGCGGTCAATCGAGCCAACGTGTCCAGAGAGGTGTTCTTCGACGTGGAGCTGCCCAAAACCGCCTTCATAACCAACTTCAGCATGTTTGTGTTACACACCTTTATACTGCCACCTATCGCTATGTCCTAAACATGTCCAGAGTACCGTATAGGCTGCTGTGGTCCACTCCACAATAGAGAGGCTACCCTCTAGTAGGGTTACTGGCTGCTCTAAGCTTCAGTGGGTGAAAATGAGTTTGTATCTTACACAGCACCCTAGACTGTATTTTATTAATGCTGCATGTAATTAAGAATAATCAAACAGTTCAGCTAACACATGTGTGATAGAATAGAACAAAGAATCTGATGCAAAGAGATTTCAGAGGGCTGGATCACATCAATATCAGGGTCTAGTGCTGTATATTATAAAGACATTTCAGAGGGCTGGATCTCATCAATATCAGGGTCTAGTGCTGTATATTATAAAGACATTTCAGAGGGCTGGGTCTCATCAATATCAGGGTCTAGTGTTGTATATTATAAAGACATTTCAGAGGGCTGGATCTCATCAATATCAGCGTCTAGTGCTGTATATTATAAAGACATTTCAGAGGGCTGGATCTCATCAATATCAAGGTCTGCTGTATATTGTACATAGCGATATATAGCGATCCAAAAGACACATCTTAGTCTCGCAGACAAGAAGTGTGTGTTTTGTTTAAGTTTAAGATAGGGCCACTTTGCAGATACATGTTTTTAGTTTTACTCGACTGTTCACAATCGAGTGTTTAGGCTAGTGGATGCACATGCTCTCTTTTGCATGCTCACAGCTGTGTATGAAACATTTCCACCCGCAGGGTGATTGATGGATTGACGTACGTGGGAGTCGTGAAGGAGAAGGAAGTTGCCAAGAAGCAGTACCAGCAGGCTGTGTCCCGGGGGCACACTGCAGGGCTGGTCAAGTAAGTGTGACAGGGTGGAGGCTGGGTGTGAAGCAGTGCTACCCGCACCGCAAGCGAGAGTCTCAACTGTTATACAGGTTCTTCTGCATTAGTGCTTATTGAGTTTTTAACCTCCTCTCATTTCACCGACCAGTCAGCGTATTCACAGTAGAATCAGTTTGGTCTTGCCAGCATAACGGACCATAATGAGAATGCAGAAGTTCTTCTCCTCCCCCCCAGTCGTTGTCTTTATTTCCCTCACTCTCTTTTCGTTTGTGAAGGGCGTCGGGCAGGAAGATGGAGAAGTTCACAGTCTCGGTGAACATTGCCGCCACCAAGAAAGTGACCTTCGAGATGACCTACGAGGAGTTGCTGAAACGCAGCCAGGGTCGATATGAGCTGCTGATCCGAGTAAAGCCCAAGCAGCTTGTGCAACACTTCGAGGTGCAGATGCTGGAGCACAATTTAATTCTGTTCAGGGACCCGTTCCCATGCAGGGTGTCTGCTTTGCCTGTGTGCTGAGTGTTTTCTGTGTGTACGCAGGGTGACTGCGTTGCCTGTGTGCTGAGTGTTTTCTGTGTGTATGCAGGGTGACTGCGTTGCCTGTGTGCTGAGTGTTTTCTGTGTGTATGCAGGGTGACTGCGTTGCCTGTGTGCTGAGTGTTTTCTGAGTGTAATGCAGGGTGACTGCGTTGCCTGTGTGCTGAGTGTTTTCTGAGTGTAATGCAGGGTGACTGTGTTGCCTGTGTGCTGAGTGTTTTCTGTGTGCTGAGTGTTTTCTGTGTGTATGCAGGGTGACTGCGTTGCCTGTGTGCTGAGTGTTTTCTGTGTGTATGCAGGGTGACTGCGTTGCCTGTGTGCTGAGTGTTTTCTGTGTGCTGAGTGTTTTCTGTGTGTATGCAGGGTGACTGCGTTGCCTGTGTGCTGAGTGTTTTCTGTGTATGCAGGGTGACTGCGTTGCCTGTGTGCTGAGTGTTTTCTGTGTGCTGACTGTGTTGTGTGTCTGTGTTTTCTGTGTAGTGTTTTCTGTGTGTATGCAGGGTGACTGCGTTGCCTGTGTGCTGAGTGTTTTCTGTGTGCTGAGTGTTTTCTGTGTGTATGCAGGGTGACTGCGTTGCCTGTGTGCTGAGTGTTTTCTGTGTGTATGCAGGGTGACTGCGTTGCCTGTGTGCTGAGTGTTTTCTGTGTGTATGCAGGGTGACTGTGTTGCCTGTGTGCTGAGTGTTTTCTGTGTATGCAGGGTGACTGCGTTGCCTGTGTGCTGAGTGTTTTCTGTGTGCTGAGTGTTTTCTGTGTGTATGCAGGGTGACTGCGTTGCCTGTGTGCTGAGTGTTTTCTGTGTGTATGCAGGGTGACTGTGTTGCCTGTGTGCTGAGTGTTTTCTGTGTGTATGCAGGGTGACTGCGTTGCCTGTGTGCTGAGTGTTTTCTGTGTGTATGCAGGGTGACTGCGTTGCCTGTGTGCTGAGTGTTTTCTGTGTGTATGCAGGGTGACTGCGTTGCCTGTGTGCTGAGTGTTTTCTGTGTGTATGCAGGGTGACTGCGTTGCCTGTGTGCTGAGTGTTTTCTGTGTGTATGCAGGGTGACTGCGTTGCCTGTGTGCTGAGTGTTTTCTGTGTATGCAGGGTGACTGCGTTGCCTGTGTGCTGAGTGTTTTCTGTGTGTATGCAGGGTGACTGCGTTGCCTGTGTGCTGAGTGTTTTCTGTGTGTATGCAGGGTGACTGCGTTGCCTGTGTGCTGAGTGTTTTCTGTGTGTAATGCAGGGTGACTGCGTTGCCTGTGTGCTGAGTGTTTTCTGTGTGTATGCAGGGTGACTGCGTTGCCTGTGTGCTGAGTGTTTTCTGTGTGTATGCAGGGTGACTGTGTTGCCTGTGTGCTGAGTGTTTTCTGTGTGTTGCAGGGTGACTTTGTTGTGTGCTGGGTGTTTTCTGTGTGTATGCAGGGTGACTGCGTTGCCTGTGTGCTGAGTGTTTTCTGTGTGTATGCAGGGTGACTGTGTTGCCGGTGTGCTGAGTGTTTTCTGTGTATGCAGGGTGACTGCGTTGCCTGTGTGCTGAGTGTTTTCTGTGTGTATGCAGGGTGACTGTGTTGCCTGTGTGCTGAGTGTTTTCTGTGTGCTGAGTGTTTTCTGTGTGTATGCAGGGTGACTGTGTTGCCGGTGTGCTGAGTGTTTTCTGTGTGCTGAGTGTTTTCTGTGTGTAATGCAGGGTGACTGCTTTGCCTCTTATTCTAGATTAATGTGGATATCTATGAACCACAAGGCCTCCACTTCCTGGATGCTCACGGCACTTTCGTAACAAATGATTTGACGCAGCTCATTAAGAAGACTGTCACAGAAACAAAGGTATGAGATTCCTTCAAACTAAATACCAGGGCCAGCCGATCAAACAAGCAAACAGATCCGCTTCAGTGGCAAAGTATTGTTTAGATTATTGTTACCAGTGAATGCTTTGTTTTTGTTCAGCTTTTTGCTCTCTCTTCTCTTTAGGGTCACATCTCGTTCTCCCCGACAGTAGATCAGCAACGTAGCTGCCAGCTGTGCCAAACCTCCACCATAGACGGGGACTTCATTATAAACTACGACGTGAACCGGGACATGCCTGCTGGAGACATACAGGTGAGCCATGACCGACTCCATACAGGTGAGCCAGATACAGACTCCATACAGGTGAGCCAGGGACCGACTTCATACAGATGAACCAGGTACAGACTCCATACAGGTGAGCCAGGTACAGACTCCATACAGGTGAGCCATGGACCAACTCCATACAGGTGAGCCAGGGACCGACTCCATACAGATGAGCCAGGTACAGACTCCATACAGATGAGCCAGGTACAGACTCCATACAGGTGAGCCAGGTACAGACTCCATACAGGTGAGCCAGGGACAGACTCCATACAGGTGAGCCAGGTACAGACTCCATACAGGTGAGCCAGGTACAGACTCCATACAGGTGAGCCAGGTACAGACTCCATACAGGTGAGCCAGGGACCGACTCCATACAGGTGAGCCAGGGACCGACTCCATACAGGTGAGCCAGGTACAGACTCCATACAGGTGAGCCAGGTACAGACTCCATACAGGTGAGCCAGGTACAGACTCCATACAGATGAGCCAGGTACAGACTCCATACAGGTGAGCCAGGTACAGACTCCATACAGGTGAGCCAGGGACCGACTCCATACAGGTGAGCCAGGGACCGACTCCATACAGGTGAGCCAGGGACCGACTCCATACAGATGAGCCAGGTACAGACTCCATACAGGTGAGCCAGGGACCGACTCCATACAGGTGAGCCAGGGACCGACTCCATACAGGTGAGCCAGGGACCGACTCCATACAGGTGAGCCAGGTACAGACTCCATACAGATGAGCCAGGTACAGACTCCATACAGGTGAGCCAGGGACCGACTCCATACAGGTGAGCCAGGGACCGACTCCATACAGGTGAGCCAGGGACCGACTCCATACAGATGAGCCAGGTACAGACTCCATACAGGTGAGCCAGGGACCGAATCCATACAGGTGAGCCAGGGACCGACTCCATACAGGTGAGGCAGGTACAGACTCCATACAGAGCATACAGAATTTGAAGTTTTTTTGCTTCTTGCTTTTCAATAACAAATGTTTTCTCAATTCATATATAACTGTATATAACTATGAATAATTTTCAATTATGTCCCCATTAGAATTTGCTACAGGCAGCTACACTTACAAGATTGAAGATCTCACCAACACAAAACGTTCCAAACGTTTAAACCACAACACTCTGGATAAGCAGCTTCAATGTGTTTCATCAGACTTCTACATCTGATGTTTATTTACATTTAATCACTTCTAATGTCTTTCCAAGTGTTCTGTGGCTCCCTCCAATCATGTTGAGAGTGTATTTCATTCTCTTTGTATGGCACACCAAAACAGTGCTTGAGAAATACACTCTCAACGTGATTGGAGGGAGCCACAGAACACTAGGAGACATGAATAATCTGCACTGTGCTCATCATGATGAAACAAGGGTGTTATGTTTTAATAGCTACCATTTTCATCCCCCCAGATTTCAAACGGATACTTTGTACACTATTTTGCACCAAGCAATCTGAAGAGAGTGCCCAAGAATGTCATCTTTGTGATTGACCAGAGTACATCCATGAGGGGAACCAGAATAAGACAGGTTATACTTTATTGCTGTTCCTATTTATGTAAGGAAATAAAAACATCCCATATCCAGGAGGGAGGGGTATACATCGTGTAGGTAGTTTTCCATTGCCCTTATAAAATATGTCCCTAGTAAAAGCATAGAAGCATACAGTGAATAAAGCATAGTGAGAACATGGTGTAGAGTGTAGAGAAGCATGTAAGTGGCTGGTGGGGGGCGGGACCCAGTCCTGCTATGTGTGATGAGTCAGTAGTGTAATTGTAAGCTTCTCTTCTCTTTTATTTCATGGGGGTAGTGCTGCTTTGTTGACAAGGCTATTGAAAGGTTGTTTGGTCCCAAACTGATATTTTAGACTGCTGTTGATCTCCTTTTAATGAGCCGTTTTGGATAATTGATAATTTTAATATTTGTGTAGAGCCGAGGGCCCTTCCTTTAGTAAACCCTAGGGTGGTGAAGTCAAAGGACTAACAGCAGAGTCAGTTTGGTCTAGCAAAGTAGCTAGACTGCAGCACTTGCTGGTAGCCTCCCGGTCTAAGAGATAGGTGCTACAGTGAGTGGGTCAGGGTTCTAACAATAAAATCTGATCCAAATCCGTGTCCCGTCTGTGTTTCATACCACCCACCCCCTTCTTTGCAGACCAAAGAAGCGATGCTTGCGATCCTGAATGACATTCACTCAGACGACAAATTCAATATCATCTCCTTCGACAGCGGTGTGACTAAGTGGAAGCCATCCATAATAGAAACCACTGCAGTGAACATGGAGGCAGCCAAGCAGTATGTGAAGAGCCTTTACGCACGCGGGTGTAAGAACGCAGAATCATATCTTTTAGTATATGCATTTCGTTTTCACAATGGCTGCACTTACATAGTGCACTTTTATTAATCTCTGCGCAACAGGTGTGGATGATCTTTGATAATTAGTAATAATACAGTCCTGTCCTTCGAGTGTTACTCAGCGGTGTGGGCTGATTTGTTGCACTGTGATATTCTGTGTTTGGTAAATAGCCTTTATCTCAGTATGTTGTGAGAACTTGCCTAATTAACGTGGAATGCAGTATAGTTTTAAGATTTTTTTTAAACGTTCTCTTGTTGTTTTTCCTCAAGGGACCAACATTAATGATGCGTTGTTGGAAGCTATTGGCATGCTGAACGAGGCCACGGAACAGCACAAAATAACAGAGAACAGCATCTCTCTGATTATTTTATTATCCGATGGAGACCCGACTGAGGGTGAGTCAGGCAAACAGTATGGGTACAGTTCTGCCTGTGGGCTTGCCTGTAAGCTGGCCAGAGCTGCATTGTCTTCCGAAGCTGTAGCTCTGAGGTGGCTGCATGGTGAGCCTGCAGTGTGCAAAGAAGTGGGCAGCTGACGGCACACACTTTGGAGGACAGCGTGTGTTCGTCTTCACCCCTCCCAAGTCAGCGCAGGGGTGGTAGCGGTGAGCTGAGCTTAAAAATAATTAGACATTCTAAATTGGGAGAAAATAATAAAATAACTGGCGACTACTAAATTAAAAAAAAGAAAAACGAGCCCCTTCTTGACAGGGACTGTCCCTGCCCATTGTTCACCTCCCAGTGTACTGCACTTAGAAACCAGGTCATCGCTCTACACCAGTCCTTCTGTAGGCAGCGATGTGACTGGTTGGGATGGTGTATAACAGTCTCTCTGCTCTCTTGTGTTTCTCAGGAGAAACGAACCGTGCAAAAATCCAGTCTAATGTTAAGAATGGCATTGGGGGGAGGTACCCCCTGTACTGCCTCGGGTTCGGCTACGATCTGGACTATTCCTTCATTGAGAAGCTGGCACTGGAAAACCATGGCGTTGCTCGGAGAATCTACGAGGACTCCGACTCAGCCCTGCAGATGCAGGTAGTGGAGCAAATACTAACCCAGCCCTTTCCCAACAGCACAGCACTCACCCCAGGGGCAGATACTACCCCCCCCCCCCCCCCCCCAGATACACCCCCCCCCCCCCCCCCCCCCCCCAACACACAGCAGCACAGGCTCCCAGGGATACTACCACCCCCCCCCCAACTCATGCATGGATCACAAGGGCAGATACTACCACCCCCCCCCAACAACACAGCACAGGATCAAAGGGCAGATACTACCCCCCCCCCCCCCCCCCCAACACAGCAGTCACAGTGCACAGGATCACAAGGGCAGATACTACCACCCCCCCCCCAACATCACAGCACAGGATCACAAGGGCAGATACTACCACCCCCCCCCCAACATCACAGCACAGGATCACACAAGGGCAGATACTAATCCCCCCGCCCCCCCTCCCCTTAACAACACAGCACAGGATCACAAGGGCAGATACTACCACCCCCCCCCCCCCCCCTCCCCCCCCTTACAACACAGGACAGGATCACAAGGGCAGATACTACACCCCCCCGTCTATGATGGTGGGGGGGGGGGGGGGGGGAATTGTTGTGTCAACACCTAGATCACAAGGCATCACTATCACAATACTACCCCCCCCCCCCCCCCCCCCCCCCACACAGGTTCGTGTCAGGAGATCATAGGGCCCACTACCCCCCCCCCCCCCCCCCCCCCCCTTAACACACAGCACAGGCTCACAAGGGCAGATACTACCACCACCCCCCCCCCCAACCTCACAGCACAGGATCACAAGGGGATTTTGATACTAATGCACCCCCTAGTGTTCCCCTTAAACAAGGGGGGGGGGGGCTCACAAGGTCAGATCCTACCCCCCCCCCCCCTTTAACAACACAGCACAGGCTCACAGTGTTCCGCAGACTACTACCACCCCCCCCCCCCCCCCCCCCCCCCTACAGCCACAACACACTTGGACAGGATCACAAGGGCGTATACTATGGGGGGGGGGGGGTTGTTGTGTTCCCGTCACAAGGTTCACAAGGTCTATACTACCACCCCCCCCCCAACATTGTAGTGTCACAAGTCCTATATCTAAGGGCAGACTACCCCCCCCCCCCCCCCCCCCCCAACACACACACCCACAGGATGTCCTAGTGTTCCCGTCTATACTACACCCCCCCCCCCCAACAACCTAGTGTTCCCGTCTATGATGGTGGGGGCAGATACTACCACCCCCCCCCCCAACACGTCTATGATCACAAGGGGATACTACCACCCCCCCCCCAACAACTAGCACAGGATCCCGTCTATGATGGTGGGGGGGGGGGGGTTGTTGTGTCGTGTCCTAGTGTTCCCGTCAGATCACAAGGGCAGATACTACCACCCCCCCCAACAACACAGCACATGGATCAGAGGGGCAGTGTACGTACCACCCCCCCCCTAATGATGGTGTGGGGGGGCTTTGTCAGTGTCGTGTCCATCACAGGGGCAGATACGCCCCCCCCCCCCCCCCCCCTTTGTTGTGTCGTGTCCTAGTGATCACCCGGTCTATGATGGGGGGGGGGGGGGGGTTGTTGTGTCACAGGTCCTAGTGTCCCCGTCTATATGGTGGGGGGGGGGGTTATTGTTGTGTCACAGTCAGGATACCAAGGGCAGATACCCCCCCCCCCCCCCCCCCCAACAACACAGCACAACAATGGTGGATCACTAGGGTGTTCCCGTCCAATGATGGTGGGGGGGGGTTGTTGTGTCGTGTCCTAGTGTCACAATGCAGATACTAACCCCCCCCCCCCCCCCCCCCGTCTATGAACACAGGGGGGGATGTTGGGTGATACTACCCCCCCCCCCCAAACCTAGTCTCTCCCCGTCTATGACAGGTGGGGGGGGTTTGTTGTGTCGTGTCGATCACAGGGGCAGATACTACCCCCCCTTCCCCAGCACATCTTAAGTGATCACGAGGGCCGCTAATACTCAAGAAAAGATTGAACATTTTTGAAATTTAATAGAACCTAGCAGCACTACAGAACACGCTGGCAATGTTGTCAGTAGAGTCTCTGCTGGAAGAATCTGTGTAATTTTAATAAAAAAACATGTTTTCACTCTCTCTCTGTCCCCCTTTCCCCTCTCTCTCACACTCCCTCCCTTTCTCTCTCTCCGTCTCTCTCTCTCACGCTCCCTCCCTCCGTCCCTCTCTCTCCAGGGTTTCTATGACGAGGTTGCCAGCCCCTTGCTCTCTCAGATTGAGATGAAGTACCCTGAGAATAGCATGGATGACCTGACTCAGCACTTCTTCCAGCAGTACTATAACGGCTCGGAGATCGTGGTGGCGGGTCGAGTCACAGGCAACGAGCTGGACGCATATAACATGGAAGTGACTGCTAAAGGGGTAAGCAAGCAGCTGAGAACCGCAGACATCCTGGGACTACTTAGCACTGTATAACGCATTACCCTTCAGGACCACTCCGGAAACCTGCATAGCATGCATATGACTATTCATGTTGCCATGCCATTCCATACAAACCAAATTCTGTATTTTCAAGTGCATTTCTGTAGCCATCAACAGTCTTTTCTTGTTTCTTTATATAAATAAAATGTGTGCATTGCATTTTGATGTCTCCCACAGTAAAAGCACAGCAAAAAATCCTAGTGTAATAAATCACAGTTAAAGCATAGGCAAGCAGTGCAAAGCCCAGAGAGTCATGGCAAACCAAGGTAAATCCTAGTAATGCATAGCACAGTATAGCAATGTGAAGCTACTAAATCACTGTGCAAATGAACTGTGCTAAACTCTTATCAGGGAACATTGAGCGCGTGTCAAATTCAAATAAAGCGTAGCTGAATTGCGTTCAATTGCAGTTTAAGATCTTGTTTTGTTGATGCCTGTTGGAAGGTTTACAGATTGTTGATTTGCTGATTCTGTGACAGGCAAAGGGAGATATAGTTCTAAAGAACTTCGGAAACGCACAAGACCGGGAGAAAGCCTTTGAGGAGCTGCAGTACATCTTTGGTGAATACACTGAGCGACTCTGGGCTTACCTAACCATCCAACAGCTGCTCAACAAGAGGTGGGTTCTGCTAGGACCCGTCCTGCATGGCTGCTTTCAATCAGCTGTCCTCTGATACAGTGCAAGGGGAGATATGACATTTTGAATCTACTTAGGCACATATTCTCAAAGCATTTACTGCAGTCTTTAATTAACTCCTATTTTTTGTAAAGAGAAAAAAAACACCATCAAAACTGCCATCAAATACATGTAAGTCATACGATCGAAGATCTCTTCCCACGAGCTGTTTCTACGTCACTGTTGAATTTTCATCTATCAAAACTAGGAGTTAATGAAAGACTGGGGTAAAGGCTTTGACTGGTCTATAAGAGAAGGAGTCTCTAATCTGCTCGATCACTCACTGCAGGGTTTCAGGTTCGCCCGAAGAGAAAGCCAACAACACGGCACGCGCTTTAGAGCTGTCCCTGAAATATAACTTTGTGACTCCGCTGACCTCCATGGTGGTGACCAAGCCAGAAGACAAGCCAGACAGCACCATGCTGGCTGACAAGCTGACGGAAGGTACAAGTTAGTCATTTCACTCTTCTGCAAGGAGCATCGTATACAGCAGCTCATGAAGAGCCGCAGGGTTACACCCCGCTTCTCGGTTACTTCATTGAACCAATGATTATTTCCAGGTCTCTAGCCATTGATGATTTAAAGATACCCAGAAAGCCTGGAGGATCGTGTCTCTCCAGGACCGGGGTTGGCCTCTCCTGGTGTAGAGCAAGGTAAAACTGTCACAAACCAAGTAAAGCAGACAAAGGCTTTGGCTACAGCTTTCTTCAGTGCACTGCTGAAACGCTTGTCTGCTTGGTTTAGATTCTGATAGTTTTACCTTGCACTATACTGGACTCCTTTATCTTAGAGTTTTACCTGGACTTCTGATTTAGGGTTTTGATGCTATGGAGAAACACAGTGTTTTATTTATTTTAGATTTTTTTTACCCTGGAATCTCAAACTGTGAAGTAGAAATTAATAGAAACATTAAACTAACTGCAGATAACAAAGTGATTTCATACATTTTACTGACGATGCACATCCATTCCCTATGCTGGTCTCAGACTTGGAGTTTTGAAAGAAGCCTGTGCTTTAGCAAGCATGTATTTTTATTTCAAAACGTGACGCTGGGTTAAATAATCTCTGTTTGCAAGCCTTGCTTTCAGACAGCCTTGCACTTTCTTGTTGGTTAATTCAATTCAGTCATTGTATTGCTCTCTGGTCTAAGATAAAGCCCAGCTATACACGTGTCTTTCTGTTTCTTTTGAAGCTGAATCCAGCCGACCGCCCCAAGATGGTCAAGGTAAATGATGTGGCACTGCATCTATTGTGTGTGTTTCTTATGGTATAAAAGTCTCTTCTCTTGTGTGCAGCGACAGCTGCTGTCAACTGTGCACTTTAAACTAGTTCAACCGAACACCAAAGATCATGCAAAATTTCGCTTTTAATTTCAAATTAAAATGTTGAAAGCAGAGTGCAATTTGCCATTAATACAGTCTGAGTTGAGCCCAACAGCTACATTAAGAACATTGCATTAGAGCATAGGACCTTTTTATTGTATGGTGTTACATGTTCCCATGTGTTGCTACAGCTGTTTACGTAAGGTGTGCATATTGTTTTAATTTTTTTTTTTTTACATTTTGACCACTTTTTTAAACTTTTAAATTGCATTCCCTGCCTCAAGATGGCTTCCTATGTAACTGCATGGACCTCTCAGAACTACATTTCCCATCATCCTCCTGCTCACTGGTAAATCCATCTCAGTTACATATGTGAGCAGGGGGATGATGGGAAATGTAGGAGACTGTTCGGCCAATCTAAGCTCACCCAGTTACATGTAGCTGACAGAGCTCAGAAGTTTGTCAAGTTGGGTCTTAAAGGGTCCCAGTGATTCTGTCTCAACAACATGACTAGACAATTCAACAGGCACTCTCCACTCTCTTTGCTGTCTCCACTTCATTACTGTGTGCTCTCTGGTCCTGGTTCTGACTGTCCAGGCACTCTCCACTCTCTGTGCTGTCTCCGCGTCATTACTGTGTGCTCTCTGGTCCTGGTTCTGACTGTCCAGGCACTCTCCACTCTCTGTGCTGTCTCCGCGTCATTACTGTGTGCTCTCTGGTCCTGGTTCTGACTGTCCAGGCACTCTCCACTCTCTGTGCTGTCTCCACTTCATTACTGTGTGCTCTCTGGTCCTGGTTCTGACTGTCCAGGCACTCTCCACTCTCTGTGCTGTCGCCACTTCATTACTGTGTGCTCTCTGGTCCTGGTTCTGACTGTCCAGGCACTCTCCACTCTCTGTGCTAAGTCTGTCTCCACTTCATTACTGTGTGCTCTCTGGTCCTGGTTCTGACTGTCCAGGCACTCTCCACTCTATGTGCTAAGTCTGTCTCCACTTCATTTCTGTGTTTTCTCTGGTCCTGGTTCAGACGGCAGTTAAAATAAGCAGCTGAAGGATTGTGTAGCGAGCTTTCCTGATAACGATGACTTTTATGTGACAGTGATAAGACACCTCGCTGACTCTCTTTGTGCAGTTATGAAAGAAGCACATGTTGTCGTGAACATACTAGGCTAAGGAAAGTGCTCAGCTTGCATGCCTTGCATTACTAGTGAAGGTCTCCCCTTCACTGCCTTAATGATTGGCATGCTTTGCAGCCAGTGGCATGTTTTTACCCTGAAGGAAATTCTGAAGTGAAAGGACCGAGGCGGAAGAATATTTATATATTTTTTTATTTCAGCACAACGAGGATCTGTCATGCCCCAGTCAAACTGTAAGTTTTCTGTAGTGCTGACACACTTCTATGATACTTTAGAGCAGGATTGCTAAAGTGTTTTTATTTTATTTTACTGAATGGCTTGGGTTAGACTATTACTATAATTGCACATGCTATATAGGACTTATCAGATGTCTTCTTAAAGTTCTTCAAAATGAGGAGTTTTTTTTATCTTACAAAAAATAATAATAATAGTAGTAACTGACTACAGTCCTTTTGATGAAAATGATTCCCTGTTTTGTCTGCCTTCTGTTTCAGATCATTACACCAGTAGACACAGCCCCCCAGTGACAAGCGGTATGCTTTTTGCACTGTGTTTGTTTCTGTTTTACTATATAGAGCTTACTGTAAAACCTTTACACAGTAAATTACAGTACTAGATGAAGGCCCCCTAGTGGCTCACCTGGTAAAGGGACGGACGATTGCAAGGTGAGTCATGCAGTCAGGAAAAGGTTTGAATTCTGGCCGTGCAAAGTTGCTGTTCTTCGCTGGAGGTTCCACATGGAGTGTCGCTTTGGCTCTGGCGTTCCTGTGGGTTAGGGAGGCAAAATCCCTCCCCTCTCTACAGTGGCCCCTACTGGTGGTCAGATTGTGATGCTCTTCATGGCATGAATGACACATTAAACCCTATCAAACCCAAGGTGTATTTACGCATTAAAACCCTATTATATAATTCTAGAAACACAATGAAACCATATTATTATTATTATTATTATTATTATTTATTATTATTATTATTATTATTATTATTATTTAATAAACCCTGTAGTATTTGTGCAATTAAAAATACCTGATGTTGCTTTCTTAATTTATCAATCTTTTGAAAGTCCTCATACAAACTAAAAACATACAACATAATGTTCACAAAAAACTCCCAGAATTCAAAGAGTGTGCTAATGTCATCACCAGCCTCAAAATGTCCACCGATGTGCTTCTTGCTGTACTGCCAGTAGGGGTGCAATGTTGCAGTGCGAGGGGTAATGGTTACACTATGGTGGTAATATAATGAGAAACCGAATTCATTTGCCTCAGTCTGTTTTTCTAAATTGTTGCTGTTTTCTTGAAGCTGCAGAATTAATCGAGAATCCCTCTTGGTTTTAGTTGACGGAGACCCCCACTTCATTATCCCAGTCCCCAAACAGAACGATACCATTTGTTTCAACATCGATGAGAGACCGGGTGTGATTTTCAACCTGGTGAGAGATCCACTCACAGGTAAGCTGGGTGTGCTGCCTCCTTCGTTTGGTTATTGAACGCTGACTGGAAGTACACCTGTAGTAAGGCAGGGCTGCCCACGGGATGAACCCGGCTCTCTGGTGGGTTCTCAGTAAAGCTTTCAGCTGCTTTGCAGGGTGACATGTTTAACAAGCAGAAGCTGGGAGTTCATACTATTTAGTCAGCTTTCTAGTAAAGAGTTTTTTTTAGTTTTAGCGTATTTTTTTTAAATATATATTTCTCTGGGAAAGAAAAAATCATTTAAAAAATATGGCAAGATCTATTAGGTGAGGTTTGCTGGAATTGTGTTGCTAGCACTGTGCATTGTAAAGAGCAGGCTGATCTGTGTTACACCAAGACTCTGGTGTGTCAGTGTTAGCAATGGGCGATCAGTTCAGTCCTGCATTATGGGACTTGCAGCCTAGTCACACAACCTGTATAATACGAGATCATCAATGCCTGCAAATGGGTTTTCAGTGTTTTGAAGCATGAGGGTGGCACTGTGGGTAGGTTGTCACTGTACTGGTACTTCTTACCCCAGGCATCACTGTTAATGGGCAGACCATCGGGGATAAGAAGGTCGACCCCAACAAGAAGCTCAATACGTACTTCGGGAAGTTTGGGATAGTGAATGAGAAGCTGGGGCTCAGGCTGGAAGTAACAACGCAGATTATAGAAATCACGAGCGGCAAGGAGAAGATGGCTTTCACCTGGTCTGACACAGTTTCAATAAAACAACGCAGGTGAGACTGACACCGACTCGCACGACCATCGAGTGAGAGGAACAACATTCAGAATGATTCCTGACTCGCACGACCATCGAGTGAGAGGAACAACATTCAGAATGATTCCTGACTCACACGACCATCGAGTGAGAGGAACAGCATTCTGAATGATTCCTGACTCACACGACCATCGAGTGAGAGGAACAGCATTCTGAATGATTCCTGACTCACACGACCATCGAGTGAGAGGAACAGCATTCTGAATGATTCCTGACTCACACGACCATCGAGTGAGAGGAACAGCATTCTGAATGATTCCTGACTCACACAGCCATCGAGTGAGAGGAACAGCATTCTGAATGATTCCTGACTCACACGACCATCGAGTGAGAGGAACAGCATTCTGAATGATTCCTGACTCACACGACCATCGAGTGAGAGGAACAGCATTCTGAATGATTCCTGACTCACACGACCATCGAGTGAGAGGAACAGCATTCTGAATGATTCCTGACTCACACAGCCATCGAGTGAGAGGAACAGCATTCTGAATGATTCCTGACTCACACAGCCATCGAGTGAGAGGAACAGCATTCTGAATGATTCCTGATCGAGTGAGAGGAACAGCACACGACCATCGAGTGAGAGGAACAGCATTCTGAATGATTCCTGACTCACACAGCCATCGAGTGAGAGGAACAGCATTCTGAATGATTCCTGACTCACACGACCATCGAGTGAGAGGAACAGCATTCTGAATGATTCCTGACTCACACAGCCATCGAGTGAGAGGAACAGCATTCTGAATGATTCCTGACTCACACGACCATCGAGTGAGAGGAACAGCATTCTGAATGATTCCTGACTCACACAGCCATCGAGTGAGAGGAACAGCATTCTGAATGATTCCTGACTCACACAGCCATCGAGTGAGAGGAACAGCATTCTGAATGATTCCTGACTCACACGACCATCGAGTGAGAGGAACAGCATTCTGAATGATTCCTGACTCACACGACCATCGAGTGAGAGGAACAGCATTCTGAATGATTCCTGACTCACACGACCATCGAGTGAGAGGAACAGCATTCTGAATGATTCCTGACTCACACGACCAGCCATCGAGTGAGAGGAACAGCATTCTGAATGATTCCTGACTCACACAGCCATCGAGTGAGAGGAACAGCATTCTGAATGATTCCTGACTCACACGACCATCGAGTGAGAGGAACAGCATTCTGAATGATTCCTGACTCACACGACCATCGAGTGAGAGGAACAGCATTCTGAATGATTCCTGACTCACACGACCATCGAGTGAGAGGAACAGCATTCTGAATGATTCCTGACTCACACAGACCATCGAGTGAGAGGAACAGCATTCTGAATGATTCCTGACTCACACGACCATCGAGTGAGAGGAACAGCATTCTGAATGATTCCTGACTCACACGACCATCGAGTGAGAGGAACAGCATTCTGAATGATTCCTGACTCACACAGCCATCGAGTGAGAGGAACAGCATTCTGAATGATTCCTGACTCACACAGCCATCGAGTGAGAGGAACAGCATTCTGAATGATTCCTGACTCACACGACCATCGAGTGAGAGGAACAGCATTCTGAATGATTCCTGACTCACACGACCATCGAGTGAGAGGAACAGCATTCTGAATGATTCCTGACTCACACAGCCATCGAGTGAGAGGAACAGCATTCTGAATGATTCCTGACTCACACGACCATCGAGTGAGAGGAACAGCATTCTGAATGATTCCTGACTCACACGACCATCGAGTGAGAGGAACAGCATTCTGAATGATTCCTGACTCACACAGCCATCGAGTGAGAGGAACAGCATTCTGAATGATTCCTGACTCACACAGCCATCGAGTGAGAGGAACAGCATTCTGAATGATTCCTGACTCACACAGCCATCGAGTGAGAGGAACAGCATTCTGAATGATTCCTGACTCACACAGCCATCGAGTGAGAGGAACAGCATTCTGAATGATTCCTGACTCACACAGCCATCGAGTGAGAGGAACAGCATTCTGAATGATTCCTGACTCACACAGCCATCGAGTGAGAGGAACAGCATTCTGAATGATTCCTGACTCACACAGCCATCGAGTGAGAGGAACAGCATTCTGAATGATTCCTGACTCACACGACCATCGAGTGAGAGGAACAGCATTCTGAATGATTCCTGACTCACACAGCCATCGAGTGAGAGGAACAGCATTCTGAATGATTCCTGACTCACACGACCATCGAGTGAGAGGAACAGCATTCTGAATGATTCCTGACTCACACGACCATCGAGTGAGAGGAACAGCATTCTGAATGATTCCTGACTCACACGACCATCGAGTGAGAGGAACAGCATTCTGAATGATTCCTGACTCACACGACCATCGAGTGAGAGGAACAGCATTCTGAATGATTCCTGACTCACACGACCATCGAGTGAGAGGAACAGCATTCTGAATGATTCCTGACTCACACAACCATCGAGTGAGAGGAACAGCATTCTGAATGATTCCTGACTCACACAGCCATCGAGTGAGAGGAACAGCATTCTGAATGATTCCTGACTCACACAGCCATCGAGTGAGAGGAACAGCATTCTGAATGATTCCTGACTCACACGGCCATCGAGTGAGAGGAACAGCATTCTGAATGATTCCTGACTGACCATCGAGTGAGAGGAACAGCATTCGACCATCGAGTGAGAGGAACAGCATTCTGAATGATTCCTGACTCACACAGCCATCGAGTTACCTCCTCTTATTATGCTGGGTTGAAAATGCCCCTTCCTCTTGGATTGCCCAGTTTATGGGGAGCACAGTAAATGTGCAGCCGGTGTAATTACACAAGGGTTAATAATAGAATGTTTGTTTTTGACCTTAGTTAAACAAGTCAGGCTTTATCATTACAGCACAAGGGAAATAGGAACATGTAATGAGCAGCTGTATCTTCACAAACCTCAGGCAAAGCAGGTGCTACTGTTTGCCCTTATAAACCACTGCATTTTTGTCACAGTAATGTTGTAGTTTTCCCTTGATTTTTACCATGCATTTACCATGGTTTTCTTGTTTTTGTATATGCTTTACCACACCTCTACGGTGCTTATCTATACTCTTATAAGGATGATTACAGCATTGTTGCCTAGTTCTTCCAGGGACATGATCTTCTCTTCATCTGTTGTTTTCGTTTATCAGTTTTGCTCTGCAGATTAACAAGGAGAGGAATCTGGTGGTGATGATGGGAGACAGTGTGCAGTTTGTCATCGTGCTGCATCGTGTTTGGAAGGACCACCCATTCCATCAAGACTACCTGGGCTTCTACACCATCGACAGCCATCGGCTCTCCAGCAAGACCCACGGCTTACTAGGTAGGGGTGCGGCTGAAGCAGGAACCAGGGGGTCCTCCCAGCTCTTACTTTGATTGTTGACCGATTGCTTTCCCTTGTCTCTCTTTTTTTGTATTTGCAGGACAGTTTTACCACGAGCTCAGTTTCGAGGTGGGTGATATCCATCAGGGGACAGACCCAGAGAAACCTGAAGCAACGATGCAGATAAAAGGACAGGAACTTACTGTCACCAGGTAATAATAATAATAATAATAATAATAATAATAATAATAATAATAATAATAATAATAATAGATAAAAGTATAACTACAGAAGGCACTGGCTCAAACTTTTATGTTCTAGCTACGTCCCCGCGGCTCTGCTGCTATCCTGTCCTGTTCTAGCTACGTCCTGCGGCTCTGCTGCTACCCTGTCCTGTTCTAGCTACGTCCCCGCGGCTCTGCTGCTACCCTGTCCTGTTCTAGCTACGTCCTGCGGCTCTGCTGCTACCCTGTCCTGTTCTAGCTACGTCCCGCGGCTCTGCTGCTACCCTGTCCTGTTCTAGCTACGTCCCACGGCTCTGCTGCTACCCTGTCCTGTTGTAGCTACGTCCTGCGGCTCTGCTGCTACCCTGTCCTGTTCTAGCTACGTCCCGCGGCTCTGCTGCTACCCTGTCCTGTTCTAGCTACGTCCTGCGGCTCTGCTGCTACCCTGTCCTGTTCTAGCTACGTCCCCGCGGCTCTGCTGCTAACCTGTCCTGTTCTAGCTACGTCCCCGCGGCTCTGCTGCTACCCTGTCCTGTTCTAGCTACGTCCCACGGCTCTGCTGCTAACCTGTCCTGTTCTAGCTACGTCCTGCGGCTCTGCTGCTACCCTGTCCTGTTCTAGCTACGTCCCCGCGGCTCTGCTGCTACCCTGTCCTGTTCTAGCTATGTCCCAGCGGCTCTGCTGCTATCCTGTCCTGTTCTAGCTACGTCCCCGCGGCTCTGCTGCTACCCTGTCCTGTTCTAGCTACGTCCCCGCGGCTCTGCTGCTACCCTGTCCTGTTCTAGCTACGTCCCGCGGCTCTGCTGCTACCCTGTCCTGTTCTAGCTACGTCCCCGCGGCTCTGCTGCTACCCTGTCCTGTTCTAGCTACGTCCCGCGGCTCTGCTGCTACCCTGTCCTGTTCTAGCTACGTCCTGCGGCTCTGCTGCTACCCTGTCCTGTTCTAGCTACGTCCCGCGGCTCTGCTGCTAACCTGTCCTGTTCTAGCTACGTCCCCGCGGCTCTGCTGCTACCCTGTCCTGTTCTAGCTACGTCCCGCGGCTCTGCTGCTAACCTGTCCTGTTCTAGCTACGTCCTGCGGCTCTGCTGCTACCCTGTCCTGTTCTAGCTACGTCCCCGCGGCTCTGCTGCTACCCTGTCCTGTTCTAGCTATGTCCCCGCGGCTCTGCTGCTACCCTGTCCTGTTCTAGCTATGTTCCAGCGGCTCTGCTGCTATCCTGTCCTGTTCTAGCTACGTCCCCGCGGCTCTGCTGCTACCCTGTCCTGTTCTAGCTACGTCCCCGCGGCTCTGCTGCTACCCTGTCCTGTTCTAGCTACGTCCCCGCGGCTCTGCTGCTAACCTGTCCTGTTCTAGCTACGTCCCGCGGCTCTGCTGCTACCCTGTCCTGTTCTAGCTACGTCCCCCGGCTCTGCTGCTAACCTGTCCTGTTCTAGCTACGTCCCCGCGGCTCTGCTGCTACCCTGTCCTGTTCTAGCTACGTCCTGCGGCTCTGCTGCTACCCTGTCCTGTTCTAGCTACGTCCCATGGCTCTGCTGCTACCCTGTCCTGTTCTAGCTACGTCCTGCGGCTCTGCTGCTACCCTGTCCTGTTCTAGCTACGTCCCTGCGGCTCTGCTGCTAACCTGTCCTGTTCTTCCTCAGGGGCTGGCAGAGGGACTATCGGGAGGATATCAAGCACGGAGTGCAGGTACCCTGCTGGTTCGTACACCACAACGGGACAGGGCTGATCGACGGAGTCCACAGCGACTACATCGTTTCAGGAATATTCAAAACCAAATAATAAAATCAATACTTCTTTAGAAACACTGATTCATACCTCAGCAGTGGTTAATTTAGAAATGCAGGAATCCCCTTGAAACCCTTGCTATACAGTAAAGTATAACCCTTGATAATTGAATGGTAATATGGTGTAACCGGATTCATGAACGACAGAATAATGAGGGGGCCACTGTGCAAAAAGAAACAAAGTCCAACGACAAATGCTTCAACTGAAAGGCTCTCTCAACGTCAATGCAGACAAACAGAGACTCTTAGTATTTCTTAAGATAACTTTATCTTGTACAAACGGTTATGTCTCCAGCGATTCTCAAATAAATGTGCTCTGCAATAAACCACATTCAGTCTCCTTGTTTATTTGAAAGCAGATTATACATGGGAAGCTTCCAAGGAGGTTCCTTCCAGAAGCAGGAAGGTTGATTCTGGTGACATCACAATGGCAATACGTTATCACATTCATTAGCGTGTTGATTTCAAAGCATGAAAAGCTGGCCTCAATACATTTGAGTAGTAATCAACGGCAATGCATTGACTGTTTGTTTTGGAAGATTGATGTCCTCTCAGATGGGAAGCTGATGGGGCGCTGACATTGTCGTAGCGAGGCCCTAAACTTGAGTGAAAATCAGCTTGTCTCTTACTGCACCATATACTAGATTTGCTGTGTATTATGGAGTAGACCCTGATACTGATGTGCTACAGCCATCTGAAATGTATTTGTATGGGACAGTTTGTGTATCAGGTGTAAATGACTTCACAGTAAGATTAGCTACTGTGTTTAATTGTCGTTATTTCGCTATATATTATATAGGTACAGAGTGCTGTGTAAGAACCAGGCAGATTTCCACCCACTCTTTCCTATACTGTTAGAGTCTCACAGATAGCTGCATTTCATGAAGGCTCCTCTCTTTGATCATCTAGGCTGCAGTTTATTTTTTTCAGTCCACAGTATAGGCTGAGACATGGATCAAGCTGTAATTAGAGGAAATCATATTCCTTTTCTGATCCAATGAAATGCTGTCACTTCTTTAATCATCTTTAATATAATCACAAGCCTGTGTAAAATGTGCAGAAAAGTTTCCACTGTGTCAGGAGACGCTTTTTCATTGTCATCGACTGCTTCTGAAAACCCGCTGAGACGAGACAGGAAATGTCATCATACAACTGACACGTTTTCAACAGGGTCCTTTCTGTTTGCAGTGATACCTGCCAGCTTGAAACATGCTAAAATAAAACCATTTGGAGAAGCTGAAAGGGATCGTCCAAACAGCTCTGTGGCTGGCTCTCTCTGTATATGAATTGAAGCCGTGCTGTGCAGTTGAGTGTGTGTTCAGCAGCTCTGTGACTGGCTCTCTCTGTATATGAATTGAAGCCGTGCTGTGCAGTTGAGTGTGTGTTCAGCAGCTCTGTGGCTGGCTCTCTCTGTATATGAATTGAAGCCGTGCTGTGCAGTTGAGTGTGTGTTCAGCAGCTCTGTGGCTGGCTCTCTCTGTATATGAATTGAAGCCGTGCTGTGCAGTTGAGTGTGTGTTCAGCAGCTCTCTGGCTGGCTCTCTCTGTATATGAATTGAAGCCGTGCTGTGCAGTTGAGTGTGTGTTCAGCAGCTCTGTGGCTGGCTCTCTCTGTATATGAATTGAAGCCGTGCTGTGCAGTTGAGTGTGTGTTCAGCAGCTCTGTGGCTGGCTCTCTCTGTATATGAATTGAAGCCGTGCTGTGCAGTTGAGTGTGTGTTCAGCAGCTCTGTGGCTGGCTCTCTCTGTATATGAATTGAAGCCGTGCTGTGCAGTTGAGTGTGTGTTCAGCAGCTCTGTGGCTGGCTCTCTCTGTATATGAATTGAAGCCGTGCTGTGCAGTTGAGTGTGTGTTCAGCAGCTCTGTGGCTGGCTCTCTCTGTATATGAATTGAAGCCGTGCTGTGCAGTTGAGTGTGTGTTCAGCAGCTCTGTGGCTGGCTCTCTCTGTATATGAATTGAAGCCGTGCTGTGCAGTTGAGTGTGTGTTCAGCAGCTCTGTGGCTGGCTCTCTCTGTATATGAATTGAAGCCGTGCTGTGCAGTTGAGTGTGTGTTCAGCAGCTCTGTGGCTGGCTCTCTCTGTATATGAATTGAAGCCGTGCTGTGCAGTTGAGTGTGTGTTCAGCAGCTCTGTGGCTGGCTCTCTCTGTATATGAATTGAAGCCGTGCTGTGCAGTTGAGTGTGTGTTCAGCAGCTCTGTGGCTGGCTCTCTCTGTATATGAATTGAAGCCGTGCTGTGCAGTTGAGTGTGTGTTCAGCAGCTCTGTGGCTGGCTCTCTCTGTATATGAATTGAAGCCGTGCTGTGCAGTTGAGTGTGTGTTCAGCAGCTCTGTGGCTGGCTCTCTCTGTATATGAATTGAAGCCGTGCTGTGCAGTTGAGTGTGTGTTCAGCAGCTCTGTGGCTGGCTCTCTCTGTATATGAATTGAAGCCGTGCTGTGCAGTTGAGTGTGTGTTCAGCAGCTCTGTGGCTGGCTCTCTCTGTATATGAATTGAAGCCGTGCTGTGCAGTTGAGTGTGTGTTCAGCAGCTCTGTGGCTGGCTCTCTCTGTATATGAATTGAAGCCGTGCTGTGCAGTTGAGTGTGTGTTCAGCAGCTCTGTGGCTGGCTCTCTCTGTATATGAATTGAAGCCGTGCTGTGCAGTTGAGTGTGTGTTCAGCAGCTCTGTGGCTGGCTCTCTCTGTATATGAATTGAAGCCGTGCTGTGCAGTTGAGTGTGTGTTCAGCAGCTCTGTGGCTGGCTCTCTCTGTATATGAATTGAAGCCGTGCTGTGCAGTTGAGTGTGTGTTCAGCAGCTCTGTGGCTGGCTCTCTCTGTATATGAATTGAAGCCGTGCTGTGCAGTTGAGTGTGTGTTCAGCAGCTCTGTGGCTGGCTCTCTCTGTATATGAATTGAAGCCGTGCTGTGCAGTTGAGTGTGTGTTCAGCAGCTCTGTGGCTGGCTCTCTCTGTATATGAATTGAAGCCGTGCTGTGCAGTTGAGTGTGTGTTCAGCAGCTCTGTGGCTGGCTCTCTCTGTATATGAATTGAAGCCGTGCTGTGCAGTTGAGTGTGTGTTCAGCAGCTCTGTGGCTGGCTCTCTCTGTATATGAATTGAAGCCGTGCTGTGCAGTTGAGTGTGTGTTCAGCAGCTCTGTGGCTGGCTCTCTCTGTATATGAATTGAAGCCGTGCTGTGCAGTTGAGTGTGTGTTCAGCAGCTCTGTGGCTGGCTCTCTCTGTATATGAATTGAAGCCGTGCTGTGCAGTTGAGTGTGTGTTCAGCAGCTCTGTGGCTGGCTCTCTCTGTATATGAATTGAAGCCGTGCTGTGCAGTTGAGTGTGTGTTCAGCAGCTCTGTGGCTGGCTCTCTCTGTATATGAATTGAAGCCGTGCTGTGCAGTTGAGTGTGTGTTCAGCAGCTCTGTGGCTGGCTCTCTCTGTATATGAATTGAAGCCGTGCTGTGCAGTTGAGTGTGTGTTCAGCAGCTCTGTGGCTGGCTCTCTCTGTATATGAATTGAAGCCGTGCTGTGCAGTTGAGTGTGTGTTCAGCAGCTCTGTGGCTGGCTCTCTCTGTATATGAATTGAAGCCGTGCTGTGCAGTTGAGTGTGTGTTCAGCAGCTCTGTGGCTGGCTCTCTCTGTATATGAATTGAAGCCGTGCTGTGCAGTTGAGTGTGTGTTCAGCAGCTCTGTGGCTGGCTCTCTCTGTATATGAATTGAAGCCGTGCTGTGCAGTTGAGTGTGTGTTCAGCAGCTCTGTGGCTGGCTCTCTCTGTATATGAATTGAAGCCGTGCTGTGCAGTTGAGTGTGTGTTCAGCAGCTCTGTGGCTGGCTCTCTCTGTATATGAATTGAAGCCGTGCTGTGCAGTTGAGTGTGTGTTCAGCAGCTCTGTGGCTGGCTCTCTCTGTATATGAATTGAAGCCGTGCTGTGCAGTTGAGTGTGTGTTCAGCAGCTCTGTGGCTGGCTCTCTCTGTATATGAATTGAAGCCGTGCTGTGCAGTTGAGTGTGTGTTCAGCAGCTCTGTGGCTGGCTCTCTCTGTATATGAATTGAAGCCGTGCTGTGCAGTTGAGTGTGTGTTCAGCAGCTCTGTGGCTGGCTCTCTCTGTATATGAATTGAAGCCGTGCTGTGCAGTTGAGTGTGTGTTCAGCAGCTCTGTGGCTGGCTCTCTCTGTATATGAATTGAAGCCGTGCTGTGCAGTTGAGTGTGTGTTCAGCAGCTCTGTGGCTGGCTCTCTCTGTATATGAATTGAAGCCGTGCTGTGCAGTTGAGTGTGTGTTCAGCAGCTCTGTGGCTGGCTCTCTCTGTATATGAATTGAAGCCGTGCTGTGCAGTTGAGTGTGTGTTCAGCAGCTCTGTGGCTGGCTCTCTCTGTATATGAATTGAAGCCGTGCTGTGCAGTTGAGTGTGTGTTCAGCAGCTCTGTGGCTGGCTCTCTCTGTATATGAATTGAAGCCGTGCTGTGCAGTTGAGTGTGTGTTCAGCAGCTCTGTGGCTGGCTCTCTCTGTATATGAATTGAAGCCGTGCTGTGCAGTTGAGTGTGTGTTCAGCAGCTCTGTGGCTGGCTCTCTCTGTATATGAATTGAAGCCGTGCTGTGCAGTTGAGTGTGTGTTCAGCAGCTCTGTGGCTGGCTCTCTCTGTATATGAATTGAAGCCGTGCTGTGCAGTTGAGTGTGTGTTCAGCAGCTCTGTGGCTGGCTCTCTCTGTATATGAATTGAAGCCGTGCTGTGCAGTTGAGTGTGTGTTCAGCAGCTCTGTGGCTGGCTCTCTCTGTATATGAATTGAAGCCGTGCTGTGCAGTTGAGTGTGTGTTCAGCAGCTCTGTGGCTGGCTCTCTCTGTATATGAATTGAAGCCGTGCTGTGCAGTTGAGTGTGTGTTCAGCAGCTCTGTGGCTGGCTCTCTCTGTATATGAATTGAAGCCGTGCTGTGCAGTTGAGTGTGTGTTCAGCAGCTCTGTGGCTGGCTCTCTCTGTATATGAATTGAAGCCGTGCTGTGCAGTTGAGTGTGTGTTCAGCAGCTCTGTGGCTGGCTCTCTCTGTATATGAATTGAAGCCGTGCTGTGCAGTTGAGTGTGTGTTCAGCAGCTCTGTGGCTGGCTCTCTCTGTATATGAATTGAAGCCGTGCTGTGCAGTTGAGTGTGTGTTCAGCAGCTCTGTGGCTGGCTCTCTCTGTATATGAATTGAAGCCGTGCTGTGCAGTTGAGTGTGTGTTCAGCAGCTCTGTGGCTGGCTCTCTCTGTATATGAATTGAAGCCGTGCTGTGCAGTTGAGTGTGTGTTCAGCAGCTCTGTGGCTGGCTCTCTCTGTATATGAATTGAAGCCGTGCTGTGCAGTTGAGTGTGTGTTCAGCAGCTCTGTGGCTGGCTCTCTCTGTATATGAATTGAAGCCGTGCTGTGCAGTTGAGTGTGTGTTCAGCAGCTCTGTGGCTGGCTCTCTCTGTATATGAATTGAAGCCGTGCTGTGCAGTTGAGTGTGTGGTTCTGTATATGAATTGAAGCCGTGCTCTGTGGCTGGCTCTCTCTGTATATGAATTGAAGCCGTGCTGTGCAGTTGAGTGTGTGTTCAGCAGCTCTGTGGCTGGCTCTCTCTGTATATGAATTGAAGCCGTGCTGTGCAGTTGAGTGTGTGTTCAGCAGCTCTGTGGCTGGCTCTCTCTGTATATGAATTGAAGCCGTGCTGTGCAGTTGAGTGTGTGTTCAGCAGCTCTGTGGCTGGCTCTCTCTGTATATGAATTGAAGCCGTGCTGTGCAGTTGAGTGTGTGTTCAGCAGCTCTGTGGCTGGCTCTCTCTGTATATGAATTGAAGCCGTGCTGTGCAGTTGAGTGTGTGTTCAGCAGCTCTGTGGCTGGCTCTCTCTGTATATGAATTGAAGCCGTGCTGTGCAGTTGAGTGTGTGTTCAGCAGCTCTGTGGCTGGCTCTCTCTGTATATGAATTGAAGCCGTGCTGTGCAGTTGAGTGTGTGTTCAGCAGCTCTGTGGCTGGCTCTCTCTGTATATGAATTGAAGCCGTGCTGTGCAGTTGAGTGTGTGTTCAGCAGCTCTGTGGCTGGCTCTCTCTGTATATGAATTGAAGCCGTGCTGTGCAGTTGAGTGTGTGTTCAGCAGCTCTGTGGCTGGCTCTCTCTGTATATGAATTGAAGCCGTGCTGTGCAGTTGAGTGTGTGTTCAGCAGCTCTGTGGCTGGCTCTCTCTGTATATGAATTGAAGCCGTGCTGTGCAGTTGAGTGTGTGTTCAGCAGCTCTGTGGCTGGCTCTCTCTGTATATGAATTGAAGCCGTGCTGTGCAGTTGAGTGTGTGTTCAGCAGCTCTGTGGCTGGCTCTCTCTGTATATGAATTGAAGCCGTGCTGTGCAGTTGAGTGTGTGTTCAGCAGCTCTGTGGCTGGCTCTCTCTGTATATGAATTGAAGCCGTGCTGTGCAGTTGAGTGTGTGTTCAGCAGCTCTGTGGCTGGCTCTCTCTGTATATGAATTGAAGCCGTGCTGTGCAGTTGAGTGTGTGTTCAGCAGCTCTGTGGCTGGCTCTCTCTGTATATGAATTGAAGCCGTGTATATGAATTGAAGCCGTGCTGTGCAGTTGAGTGTGTGTTCAGCAGCTCTGTGGCTGGCTCTCTCTGTATATGAATTGAAGCCGTGCTGTGCAGTTGAGTGTGTGTTCAGCAGCTCTGTGGCTGGCTCTCTCTGTATATGAATTGAAGCCGTGCTGTGCAGTTGAGTGTGTGTTCAGCAGCTCTGTGGCTGGCTCTCTCTGTATATGAATTGAAGCCGTGCTGTGCAGTTGAGTGTGTGTTCAGCAGCTCTGTGGCTGGCTCTCTCTGTATATGAATTGAAGCCGTGCTGTGCAGTTGAGTGTGTGTTCAGCAGCTCTGTGGCTGGCTCTCTCTGTATATGAATTGAAGCCGTGCTGTGCAGTTGAGTGTGTGTTCAGCAGCTCTGTGGCTGGCTCTCTCTGTATATGAATTGAAGCCGTGCTGTGCAGTTGAGTGTGTGTTCAGCAGCTCTGTGGCTGGCTCTCTCTGTATATGAATTGAAGCCGTGCTGTGCAGTTGAGTGTGTGTTCAGCAGCTCTGTGACTGGCTCTCTCTGTATATGAATTGAAGCCGTGCTGTGCAGTTGAGTGTGTGTTCAGCAGCTCTGTGGCTGGCTCTCTCTGTATATGAATTGAAGCCGTGCTGTGCAGTTGAGTGTGTGTTCAGCAGCTCTGTGGCTGGCTCTCTCTGTATATGAATTGAAGCCGTGCTGTGCAGTTGAGTGTGTGTTCAGCAGCTCTGTGGCTGGCTCTCTCTGTATATGAATTGAAGCCGTGCTGTGCAGTTGAGTGTGTGTTCAGCAGCTCTGTGGCTGGCTCTCTCTGTATATGAATTGAAGCCGTGCTGTGCAGTTGAGTGTGTGTTCAGCAGCTCTGTGGCTGGCTCTCTCTGTATATGAATTGAAGCCGTGCTGTGCAGTTGAGTGTGTGTTCAGCAGCTCTGTGGCTGGCTCTCTCTGTATATGAATTGAAGCCGTGCTGTGCAGTTGAGTGTGTGTTCAGCAGCTCTGTGGCTGGCTCTCTCTGTATATGAATTGAAGCCGTGCTGTTCAGTTGAGTGTGTGTTCAGCAGCTCTCTGACTGGCTCTCTGTGTGGTTTGGATTCAGGCACCCCGTCTGGTTTTTGTGTGATTCTCAGCACTCTGGCTGGCTCAGTATGCTTTTGGACATGCATTACCCCTTTCCGCCACTTGAGCACACGTTCAGCAGTAGGAGGGCATGACATTTCAGAACCCATAACCTCCTACTGCTGCAAGTATGCCTAAGTCGTTTTTCATTAGTTTTACACTGATATTATTTTTTATTATTAAATGTTCGATTTATGGTTGTGCTCTGTTTATATGCTGCTGTGTTTCAGTGTTTTATTTTGTTTGTTGTTTTTACGTGTTTTAAGGGAAAAAAAAACAGTAAGTGATATTTTCATGAAAAACATTTACGTTTTTTAAAAAAGTTTCCTCCAGTGGAATAATGAGGTATTGCATGCCAAGGGAAATACACGTGTTATTGGTGTATTTCCCTTGGCATGCAATACCTCATTGTAAAACTTTAAAAAAAAAAAACGTAAATGTTTTTCATGAAAATATCACTTTTTTAAAAAACATAAAATAAACAAAATACAACACTGAAACACAGCAGCATATAAGCAGTGCACTAATAAAAACATAACTTCAACATTTAATAATACAAAATGGCTGGCTCAGTTGGTAGAGCATTGGCCTCACATTCAGGTCCCACAAGAAACAAAAGTTGTGTTTTTTTTCTTCACTTTCAGAAATACTGTTTCATTTACCTTATAGAGCTACTGTATAAGAGGTATGGGTTTGATAATCTCTCCTCTTCAGTGGCATGACACTCTACAACTGTGCAATAAGATGCACGATTCTCAACTCCAGCAGTGTGCTCTGACAAGAGAAGTGGGTCTCATATACAAGGTTACACTGCTGCACTGTCACAAGGAGCCAGGTGGTGCAGTGGGCTAGTTCACTAGCCCTGCCTGTCACTCCCCTTGGATACAATGGTAAAGCAGGACTGGTTATCTCTAATTAAGAGATTTAAAAGAAGAATTACAAGTAAACACCAGAGTTGCTTGAAGTCTTGTGTTGTGTGCTTGTTTCTTTCCCCACAGTGTCTGTTTGTTTGATCTGTCAGATACAGTAGGTCTTTTATTGCACTTGCAATGAATTAGTTAATGTGCTGGAGGGCATTTGAGAGCTCGTAGATCAGCTCTCTGGCTGGGTCAGTTGGTAGGGACACTGGACTCTGACTTCCAGGGTTACTGGTTCAAGACCCACAGGAGGTACAAGTGTTCATTCCCCCACTTTCTAATATATTTCTTTTTACCAATAAGGTTTGGCTTGGAATCCAGTTTGTCACAAATGGTTGAGAAAAATCAGCTTAGTCCACAGGTGTAGTGTGTCACATTATTACTCCAGGCACGTCCTCCCCTCGGTGGGCTGGATGGCTCTGTTGGTAGAGCAGGGGCCTGTGATTCTCAGGTTAGTGGTTCAAACCCATGGCAGGGGTGTGGGTTTGCTTTTCATTTTCAAACACTTTACCCATTTTGATAGACTTGGGTGTACATAACAGGACATGGTTGCTGTGGTCTAAGCATACTAATAATATAAAGAGGTGATATAAGGTCTTCTGTGCAATGCTAGCTTGTCATGAAGGCAGGTGGTGCAGTGGGCTCATTCCCTGGCATGCTATGTTGCCCACCTTGGGAGAATGGGTTCAAATCCAGGTTAGTTTTCCCTTTGTTTTAAAAGACTTTGTTAATATCCTATATAAGGCAATGAAAAAGTAGGCTCTTCCATGGAAGAGAGATGGACTGGGTTCAAATCCAGCAGTCTTTGCTTGTTTCAAAGAATGTGTTAATTAACCTTATATATAGTGTGAACCCTTACTTTCCTGTAGGAGCTGGTGGTGCAGGGGACTAATCCCACAGCCTCCTCTTCTTGAAGATGGTGGTTCAAATCTGGGTGCTGGAGGTGTGTTCCTGAGGTAAGTAATGCTGTTGCTTGTGAGTCATAGTGGTGGTTGTAAGTCTGGATGTTGATTGGAAGTAATGATGCTGGTTGTGTTTCCACAGGTGAAGGAGGGCAGCTCTGCCCAGAAGAGGAGCAGGAAGAGGATGAAGAGGGGGCGTGGGCCCCCGGCTGTGGGGGGAGTGGAGGAGGGGGATGTTAGTACCAGAGAACTAGGTGGGTATTATCTGAGTGATAATTGGTTTATAGTGGTAAACTTATTTATTTTTGGAAAAAAATACCACACCAGCCTGCCTAGTTGTCTCTGGTACCAACACCCCCCTCTTCCACTCCCCCCACAGCCGGGGGCCCAAGCCCCCTCTTCATCCTCTTCCAGCTCCTCTTCAGGGCAGGCTGCCCTCCTCCATCTGTGGAAACACAACCAACATCATTACTTCCAATCAACACCCAGACTTACAACCACCACCATGACTCACAAGCAACAGCATTACTTACCTCAGGAACACATCTCCAGCACCCAGATTTGAACCACTGTCTTCAGGGAGAAGAGGCTGTGGGATTAGCCCCCTGCACCACCATCTCTCACAGGAAAGTGCTGGTTCACACTATATATAAGGTTAATTAACACATTCTTTGAAACAAGCAAGGCATGCTGCTGGATTTGAACCCAGTCCATCTCGCTTCCATGGATGAGCCTGCTTTTTCACTGCCTTATATAGGAAATTAACAAAGTCTTTGAAAATAAAGGTAGAACTCACCCGGATTTGAACCCTGCCTCCCAAGGTGAACAGCACAGCATGCCCAGAGCAAGAGCCCACTGCACCACCTGCTTCTTTCTGAGAGTCTAGTATTTCACAGAAGACCTTCTATCACCCCCTTTATATTATTAGTGTGCTGAGAACACCTTGTCCCGTTACGTAAACCCAAGTCTATCAAAATGGGTAAAGTGTTTGAAAATGAAAAGCAATCTCACACCCCTGTTATGGGTTTGAACCACTAACCTGGGAAGCACAGTCCCCTGCTCTACCAACAAAGCTATCCAGCCAGCTGGCTCTCCTGCTGCGTGAAACACATTACTACACTGTGTGATGTGGACCTGGGGCTAAAGGATTCTCAACACCACCGGTGACCAACTGGATTCAAAGCCAAACATTATTGATAAAAAGGTCAATTAAACAATGCAACATGTAGGTGATTACTGTGTTGAAAATATCCAATAAAAAAGTCACTTCCATTGTATCTGACAGATTCAAACAAATAGATGCTGTGGAGAAACAAAACAAGCACACAACACAAGACTTCAAGCACAACTCTGGGGTTATGTTTTAATCTCTTAATCAGGGAACACCAGTCATGCTGTGCCTTTGTGTTGTGGGTCTGGGTTCAAACCCAGACCTCCAAAAAGAGAGGCAGGGCAGGGCAGGGCTAGTGAACAAGCCCATTGCACCACCTGGCTCCCTGCAACAGTCTAGCAGTGTAACCTTGTATATGAGACTCACTTCCCTAGTCAGCGTGCACACTGCTGGAGTTGAGAATCGTGCATCTTATTGCAGTTGTAGTTTCAGGCCACTGAAGAGAGGAGGGATTATCAAACCCAAACCTATTATACAGTAGCTCTATAAGGTAAATGAAACAATATTTCTGAAAATGAGGAAAAAAGACATAACTCGTGTCTCATGTGGGACCTGAACAGAGGCCAATGCTCTACCAACTGAGCCAGCCAGAGAGCTGTTGAGAGCTCCTCTCAAATGCTCCCCAGTATTTGAATTCTTCACGAGTGCAGCTGAGGGGTTGCAAGGATGGTGAAATAGACCAGCAGCTCGCCCCATCAAGGAGGGCATGAGTCCGCTGCTCTAACAACTGAGGTACCAGGTCCTGTGATCTACAAATAGTGCATTTTCTATTGTGGTCAAAACGGGGTTTTAGTTAGTTTGTTTTTTTTAACTATTTTGTATTATTAAATGTTGAAGGTGTGGTTTTATTAGTGCTCTGTTTATATTGCTGTATTTCAATGTTGTATTTTGTTTGTTTTGTTTCTAAAAAAAAAAAGTGATACTTTCATGAAAAACATTTATGTTTTTTTTAGAACAATGAGGTATTGCACTCCAAGGGAAACAGATGTGTTATTGGTGTATTTTCATGGGCAGCTCTGCCATTCTAACCCTCCACTTCTATCAGTGCTGTGTGCAGTTGTTCCCAAACACAGACCTTCTTAACACAATTATACTGGACTGAGAGTCTATTGCAGCAGACAATATTACTTTTTTTTGTAATAAAATTTTTTAAAAATTATAAAAACACGCGAGTTGGATATTTATTTCCCATTCCTTTCACCTTGATCAACACCCATTTGGTTCACTAAATATTTTGGTATTTCTGAAAAGATACATCGTTCCCTCTTCAAAAAAACCAGGCCCCTATCAGTTTAATAACAGCCGTTATCCATTCCCTTCTGAATGGAAGTGCCTGCCTGCACTGTGATTCAATGGCAAACATTTCCAACTCTTTCAAGACACTGAAAGACTTGCAGTGGAGACGTTTGTCACAGAATTGGTTTTTTTTCCCGTTTCCTACTTCAGCACTATAATGTTGAATAGTTACGGATGAGCCCTGTACTGTGGCAGGCGTCATTCTCCACTTTCCACAAGAACTATAATGAATACCCACAAAGAATTTAGAAAAACAAACACTGAATTATACACAGCTAGCAATAAGCCACTCAACACCATTCCATAAAAACTATTTGTTTCACTATACATAAATTACAAAAAAAAAAAAAAATTTAAATAATGATGTCTGACTTATGAAAATGGAACATTATATGTTCATGAAATGGCCCTACCAGATTAATGTGCTGTATGGATTTGAATTTGCATTTCAAGGTAGGGCAACATCTTTGACAGGTTTGCAAAAGCAATCAGTTCTTTCAGGAGTTCCTTTTTTCCACCAGTAGAGGGAGACAGAGCCATCATACACACTGCAGAAGCAAATCACATCAACATGCATCACGTCACTGACACACACTGAGCATAGGTCACAGCTGTACACAGTACTCATTTGCAACATGTCTAACACTCGTTCACCTAGGAGTCCTAACACAGAGGGGAACACTTTCTACCCCATTACGATGTAGGCTTCGTTTTTACTTGCAAGCCGACTGGCATACTTCCTAAAATAATAAAACCATGTTCATTGCACAAAGGAAAAGAAACCGTACCTTCAAATCTCACCATAAGCCCTTCATCCATGTGAATAATTGAAAAAATACAAACCCCACCACCCCCTGGTATGACAGGTTCGAGAAGTGCACTTTCTTTAAATGCAATTTCCTGTACAGTACCACTGACTTGACAGCAGAGCACACTGAACTGTCTGCACACTTCTGCGATCCCTGCACCAGAGCTGAATTGCAGTGGTGTGCACTCTCTTCCTCGTGCACACGGAGACAGTGCTATTGTCACCATTCCCGAGACTTGCATCCTGCTCACCTGCTCACGGCTACACTTAGAAATCCAGACACTAACAAAATATCTGCAGTTGAACTGAAGAATCGTTTAGTAAGTCTAAACGGAAGCGAGCACACACACTAATTGACTGCCCAGCATTTCTTTAGCGTGCACACTGCTCAAAGAGGGGGCCCCTGCATGAACACACCTGCCTCTCATAAACCCAGCACAGCTGCTTGCTAAAAGATAGGGTTTTAAAACATGTTTAGTGAGCAGAAATATACAGAGGCAGCATCTCAGTGCTGTTGCTGATACTAGCTTTTCAGTAGACGTTTTTTGTTTGTCTAAGAATTTTACTACAAGAAAAATGGCCAAAATGCTCTAGGATGTGTACACATGTGGGATATTCAGCAAGGATGAATGCATGGGGCATCAGAACTGCCATACGAGTCACACTCACCATCTCAACAAGAAGAACAGCTTTCCCTGAGTGTTTTGGGGAAGGCAAGAAGAAAAGCACGCACACAGACACACTATACAAAAGGCATGTTTCAAAAGACGTGCTGCCATTCTTGATAAAACGACTAGAATACGAATACATACAAAGAGGAAAAAACAAGAGTGGTCTCTTAATTTTATCATATATAATACAGGCGTGTATGATACAATGCAGCTCTCACAACCTGACAGCGTGGAGTCCACTTTCCTTGGCTGGCTGGCAGGTAAAGTTCATGTGTTCAGAGGGAGTGGGGGGTGAGGGGGCGAGGGGGGGAATCGTCTTCAATAAAAAAAAAATTAAAAAAAAAATCCAAAACACACATATTTAAAAAAACAAAACAGAAAAGCCACTTTCCCTCTTCTGGCTGATAAGTTTGGAAGCTTTCCCGACAGCCACTGATAAAGGTTCCTCTGCAAAGGTTCATCACGTCACTCCTTCGTTCAATACCACTTCCTTTAAAAGGTACTGTGTGTGTTTTTTCTCCCATAGTGTCGTCCATCTCTCTATTTTTTTCCTTTGCAGTGCGTCTCTTCCAGATTGAACAGCCTGCTAATAGGAGGGTTGTGGCTTGCTTTCTGTAATATATTTCTATATATTGAATATCTCTTCCCCTCCCTCCCCTCGCGTGTGTTCAAGGAGTTGATCCCCACAGCACAGCCAGGGGCCTTGTTCGCATGTGTTTCTTTATGTTGTATAAAGTTATAACAGCCCAACAACCCCTTTTATTAAAAAAGAAGAGAAAGACACTGCTGGCCCTTTCGTACGATTATTATAAACAGCTACTGGCAGGCGGCCCCTTCATTATTCTATAAGATGCACCTTGGGTATTTTTTGTTTGTTTTTAAATATAAGAAGCCTGGAAGGGGCTCTCACTCACCCCTCTTAAAAGAAATACACGACTTCAAAAAGAAAAAGAACTGAAAAGCTAGGCAACTTTCTTCTTCACTGTGTCTGTCTCGCTCGCTCGTACTGGAGTCTGTGGGTTTGTCGTTGTTTTGGCAGTGAGAGAAGGAGGAGGAGTTTGGGGTGTTGGCTGAGCAATAGGAAAGGGGCGGGGTGTGGAGACAGACCCCTCCCCCTAGTGCAGGCTCCCCGTTGCCATGGCGATGGCCTCCTGGATTTCTCGCACCATGAGGATGCGTGTCAGCATGTGTTCCAGCTGCTCTCTGCTGATTGGCTGCGTCGAGTACCAGATCGGGCTGTTGGGCGCCACCACGGGTTCAGGGGTCAAGTAGAATGTGTCATTGCGCCCCTTTACACTCTGTGGGCTGAGAGAGAGAGAGAAGGGGGTTTATTAAAAAAAGAAAAACACACCCAAAACTTACAATTAAACTTGAAGTCAAATTCAACTCCAGTCCATGATCTCAACAACTATGACAGAAACCTTTGAATTAGCCAAGTTTGTGAATGAACAAACTGTCGGGGTGCACTGCAGTAATAGTACTTGTACAGAACAAGCTCCCTCAGTCTGACAGGGGCAGGGGCTGACAGCCCCAGGGCAGCGGGGGTGGAGCCAGTGCCCCCTGCTGGCTGGGCAGAGCACTCACCATTTGAAGAGGTAGAAATCATAGAGTTTGATTGGGCAACGCAGCGGGTTCTCTGGGTTTTCTGCCTGCTCTGCATACATGTCATCCGTCACTGAGAGAGAGAGAGAGTCATGCAACTCCAATCACAAACATACCTAATGCACTAATCACATTTCCACCTGTGTGCTAACAGTCAATACAGAAGAACATAGAGACAGAGAAAGGAGAAGAGTGCATTGATCTGTCTGTGACTACTACAGACACCCAGCTCAACGTGGTGCATGGTGCCTAGCGTTAGAAGAGAGACAGAGAGGGGGGCTGACCTTTCTGTCCGACGTGGTGCATGCCCGCCCCCTTGAGGTAGCGGATGCTGGTGCTCTTGTCCTTGGGGTTGGAGGGGTTCTTCTTGGTGTGCCGCAGCACCTTGGAGAAAGCCACCTTCATGTGCTGATCTACTGTCTTCAACAGGAAGTACCTGCACAGGACACAGGGGGGGCTGTTACTCCAGACTGCACACTGCAGCACACAGGCAGGACCAAAATCCATCCTCTAACTATTAAAACACTCAATAGTGCTGGATTTAGAAATACTGAAAGACACTGAAAAAAGACCTGAAGTCTTTTATTACAACCTGGAATGAGTGAAACTGCTGGGCAATAGGAGTCTTATTGCCATCCCTAGGATGCCCCTATAGTGTAAGAGGGAAGAGGGAACTCACTTTGTGTTGAAGAACATGAGTGTGGTGAGCAGCGTGGCAGGGGAGTGAGCACCCAGCTGTTTACACTCCCACAGCATCTCCTCCGTCACATGACTGGGGATCATGTAACCTGAGACAGAGAGAGAGAGAGAGAGTCACAACACAGACACAGACACACACACACACACACACACACACACACACACAGCGGGGCAGCTGTTTAGATATATGCATTTATTTTAATTTAGTTACTCTAATCCCACTCTGCATTCGCACGCCAAGATGAATTTCCTGTACTTTAACACACGTTGGTAACCAAATCATTTTTGTATACATTACTGCAGCATATCTCTCGTTTGTGTGCAGCATTCCATAGAATGAGATGAATTATCCAGCGCCGGACACTCACTGTTTGCACAGCCTATATTCGGTCTGTACATTTCTGATTGTTAAGCATTTAGGACACAATCCTAAGTGTTCAGCACTTGGAGAACACATTAACATCTTGAAGGCATGAGCTCTGGGCTCAGATCTTGCATGACAGAAGGTGGCGTGCATGGTGCTCCGTGGCGGTTAAGAACACACACTGCAGTCACCTCGTTAAATTTCACACGTGGGGCATCTTATCATAACTCTCTACGCGATCCCTTCAGACCCTGACGCCAACACATCAGCAGGTGAACCCATGCCAAAAGTTACAGTATTGATTGAAAATCACATAAAAAAATAAAACACAACAGAATCAAAACCAAACAAACCTTGCCATACTGTTTTAGAACGTCCAGTTTGAGCAGCAGGGAGCCGGCAGCAGGGCGGCATTTTGAGGTCAACACAGCCAAAGAGCGTGGAGAAGAGGAGCGGGGAGACAGTCGGATTAGGGTCAGATTGAATCAAACTGGGCAGTCAAGACAACACTGGATCCAATCCCAGAGCCATCTACCTGGGGTTACTGCAGCGGCCAGGCCACCCTTATAAAGGGACTGCACTGTAGCCAAAGTGACTCCACCAATCTTACATTCACTACACAAGGCTCAGTGTACGCAGAGCAGGACTAAAAACACATGCATGTATTTGTCATGTAAAACAGGGTGCCTGGTGCTACGATAGGTTAAAGAAAGTTCTCAGGTTTCATGCCTTGCTCTCAGGAAGTTACACTTGCCATGTCATTTCACCCAAGTAGCATCGTCTGGGTCAAAGCAGGGAAAGCAACAAGCCTTTAAAAGGGGTGGAACTGCAGGACTATCTGAACACATGGTTTGAAAACGCATTTCATTAACCTCGTGCAGTACCCAGGGTTTTAAAATAGACACGTTTACTGGGAGTGGACATCGAGACCTCGATTACAATGGGAATACACAGCAGGCTCCTGGAATCACTGCATTTAAAACAGAGCGTGCCGGTTTGTGTAGCCTGGCTCAGGGCTCTGTAGCGGGCTCGGTAGGTATGCACTTCACCACCTTGTACTGGTTATAGAAATTGTACCAACATTAGCTGCAGGGCCACTCTGTCACACTGTGAGCCATTGGTATAGTAGACTAATGGCAAGCTCAAAAACTTTAGGAATCTGTGGCTACAGACAATGTATAAACATATAATTTTGAATGACATTAAAATGTCTAGATATTGATTAGAAGTCAAAGCACCGAATGGCAGGACACATTTAATTGCTGTAACATGTTATAATATACATTACATGAGTAATAGATAGATATATATGAACAATACTGTAATGAAAAAAAACACACTACAATATATATTAATGATGTGTATGTGCCGGTCACAGAACACCAAGCATCTAGTTGCACAGGAAAGAAAAAACATCATCGCTGACCAGACTGAGACCCCGCCCCCTT
Organism: Polyodon spathula; assembly: GCF_017654505.1. Lineage (NCBI taxonomy): Eukaryota > Metazoa > Chordata > Actinopteri > Acipenseriformes > Polyodontidae > Polyodon > Polyodon spathula. The sequence goes on along the minus strand of NC_054549.1, from coordinate 38,004,503 downwards.
TATTAGCACATTCGAGAGAGGCACGTGAACAGGACCACGGCGTCAGGAAGCCGGCTCTTCAGATCTATTGGGCTTTGCTGGTCCTGTTCTTATTGAAACGGAGAGTGGACAGTGCTGGGGAGTGTTGGGAGGCTGGTTGAGACAACCCTGCAGAACAGACTGGCGTTCACAAACAGCTGGCCAGCAACGTGTCATCAACTCAACAATGCTGAAAACAGTGAATTAGTGTATGGAAACCATAAGAGAGCATTGCACCCCGTGGAGAAGGTTCAGATATATTTGGTCCCACGCATCCTCACTCTAGTGTATCTAGTGCTGTTGCTGACTTACCGAGTGGGTGAATGCGGGGCTGCCAGTCCTTCAATACCTCGTGTAGCCACTGGGAGAATCTTGAGTAGTATGGATCTGAGAAGATATCGTCCACCCTGCCGTTCTCAAACAAGTACTGCAACACAGACAGGAAAACAAGATTCATCACATTGTAACTTACTTACATACATACACATTATTTTATTATATTATATATTATAATATATATATATATATATATATATATATAATATATATATTTTTGTTTGTTTTAAATGATTCCCAACTAAGGAGCAGAGCTGTAAATCACTCTTAGTTTTTCATAGCAAATTTCCATATACAGGACACAACAGATTTTGAGATGCCAAACTTTTCTGCTAGCCGTACTCGTTTAGCACTGTGTTCACGCAGCGCCTCCACAATCCGAACTTCACCGGCTATAGAAAGGTCTCGATGACAGACAGCAATCACACTCAATAAATGTAGGGCTGCGTTATGAAACTGACACATCAATAGATGCTGTGATGCGTGCTATATATTCGTGTGTGTGCCGCAGCCATAGAAATTGTAAAGAAAAAAAAGTTGTCACTAAGCGTCAGACAGTTGCCAATATCCGAAAACCGTTAACATTAAAGTCTATGGGATGGGATTGGTTCCAGTGAAAATGTTAATAACCAAAAGTTGTTTTATCATAGTTGCTACGCAAGTTGTCTTTATTGTAACATATATCTACTATATATATATATATATATATATATATATATATATATATATATATATATATATATATATATATATATATAACAAAACAAAAATCATAAATACACTTAATTATAGTTCAAGATATATTTTTGGTTTTGTGATTGATCAGTAGTTAATAAACTGTCTATAGCGGAAATCACTGAGCTGCTTTGCTCTCACAGTGCTCTCACACAAACTGCACAGGATGACATCTAACAATAAGCAATATCCACACACAACGCGCTCAAATCATGTACGAGAAACAAACCAATCGCTGGCAAGGACCTGACAAGATTCCAGCACATCTCATCTTGGTGTAGACGCTGTGCTGGAACCCCGGAGCCATGCTAGAGCAATGCCTGCGTTTAGTCTCCCACCTTCTGTATGCAGAGGAAGACGTAGTACATCACATCCGACTCGAAGGGCTCTCCCTCCAGATTGCGAGCCTCCCGTGTCATCAGACAGAGCCCGAAGTTCAGCTCGGCCACCGCTGATGAGATCAGATCCTCCTGGAAGCGCAGGGGCTGGCGTCCTGGAACACAGAGAGGTCACAGGGGGGGTCACTTCACAGCCCTGACCTCCAAGAACAAGGGCACTTCAAACTGCACAGCTAATGTTAATGCAGTATCCTTTCCATATCTGGTGCAAACACACAATGACATTTCAAATGGCTGTATCGCATTATAATCAGTGTCTGCTACCTAATTTATATTATATATATATATAAAATTTAGTGTGCTGTACAATACAAGCTTACTGGCCGCTTTCACCTGGAGTGCAGTGAAAAAAATGGGCCTCTAGGAGTGATGGTGACCCTGACAGACCATGCCTACAGGAGTGACCGAGACCCTCTCAGACCATGCCTACAGGAGTGACCGAGACCCTCTCAGACCATGCCTACAGGAGTGACCGAGACCCTCACAGACCATGCCTACAGGAGTGACCGAGACCCTCACAGACCATGCCTACAGGAGTGACCGAGACCCTCTCAGACCATGCCTACAGGAGTGACCGAGACCCCCTCAGACCATGCCTACAGGAGTGACCGAGACCCCCTCAGACCATGCCTACAGGAGTGACCGAGACCCTCTCAGACCATGCCTACAGGAGTGACCGAGACCCTCTCAGACCATGCCTACAGGAGTGACCGAGACCCTCTCAGACCATGCCTACAGGAGTGACCGAGACCCTCTCAGACCATGCCTCCAGGAGTGACCGAGACCCTCTCAGACCATGCCTACAGGAGTGACCGAGACCCTCTCAGACCATGCCTACAGGAGTGACCGAGACCCTCTCAGACCATGCCTACAGGAGTGACCGAGACCCTCTCAGACCATGCCTACAGGAGTGACCGAGACCCTCTCAGACCATGCCTACAGGAGTGACCGAGACCCTCTCAGACCATGCCTACAGGAGTGACCGAGACCCTCTCAGACCATGCCTACAGGAGTGACCGAGACCCTCTCAGACCATGCCTACAGGAGTGACCGAGACCCTCTCAGACCATGCCTACAGGAGTGACCGAGACCCTCTCAGACCATGCCTACAGGAGTGACCGAGACCCTCTCAGACCATGCCTACAGGAGTGACCGAGACCCTCTCAGACCATGCCTACAGGAGTGACCGAGACCCTCTCAGACCATGCCTACAGGAGTGACCGAGACCCTCTCAGACCATGCCTACAGGAGTGACCGAGACCCTCTCAGACCATGCCTACAGGAGTGACCGAGACCCCCTCAGACCATGCCTCCAGGAGTGACCGAGACCCTCTCAGACCATGCCTCCAGGAGTGACCGAGACCCTCTCAGACCATGCCTACAGGAGTGACCGAGACCCTCACAGACATGCCTACAGGAGTGACCGAGACCCTCTCAGACCATGCCTACAGGAGTGACCGAGACCCTCTCAGACATGCCTACAGGAGTGACCGAGACCCTCACAGACCATGCCTACAGGAGTGACCGAGACCCTCTCAGACCATGCCTCCAGGAGTGACCGAGACCCTCTCAGACCATGCCTCCAGGAGTGAGCCGAGTGCCTCACAGAGATACTCACTGCCGATGGGAGCCAGCTTCATCTGAGACTCCTTCTCCAGGTTGCAGTTCTTGGCCTGGGCCCAGTTCTTCCACACATCCAGCCCCTCCTCCGGCTTTAAGGAGTTGGGGAGCAGCAGCTCTGGGGGCGCCTGGGCTTGGGAGTCAACCTCCGCAACCTGCACCGTCTGCACCTGGGGAGGGAGAGAGAGAGAGAGAAAACAATGTGAAAACATTAAAAACATTAAAATGAAATGCCTGCCCAAACAAACCCTTAATTTGAACCCCATCCCAAATATGCCATGCACTCCAGGGATGGAAATAAGACCCACTGCATAGAGGTTTGATCCATTCCTGGTTTTGCTGTAAGTTTAAGAAGATGCTCCTGAGCTCGTTACCTATACCCTGGAGCTAATCAAGCTGGTAATAAATCCTGCACAGGGTGAAGCGGCTGTGCAATAGGAGTCTCATTTCCATCCTTGTACTCTGGCATTTATCTTTTACATTTAAAAGGTTTAGCCAATGAACAGTTAATATTCTCTCAATCTCCCCCTCTTTCAAATAAAAGTAGTTTTCACAGTGCTTGAACAACCACTACTGGCATGACAATGAAAACTAACTGCACCCGTCAAACTGCTCAATAAAATCTTTTACACACGCAGCAGAACCAGCTTCATCTAAAGAGACACACTCGTTCAACTCTGCATCAACAATGATGCGCACACACTCCTGTGTAACCAAACCGCAGATCACAGGAACATTTTTCCAGAGAGAAACGGTTCCACTTTCAATACTGACATCACGACGAGAAATATTTTGGGGGTGTGAGAAACAGATCACTCATAAAAACACATTTCCTCTTCCAGCAGAGCACTAGCGGTGCAATGGGCAACCAAATTCTCATTCGATTATCGCAGAGGCATTTATCAATGATAACCGATGCGTTAACGTTTAATTTTCAAAATAAAGAACACGCATTCTTTTTTTTTTTTTACTTTAAACACCGTTGTGCTTAATAATTAAACAATAAGGCACAACCTACATTGAAATCTGAACACTGCCGATTCTGGCATTCTTTTGAAATGCTTCACCAGTGAAGCAAGTCCACTCATTTTACACAGGGAGCATCCAACGAGACTCTCAGAGGTCTAAAGTGCGTATCCTAGCAACGTGCCCACGTTGTTCATCTACCGTAATAGCACTAAAAGAAGTGCACTCAAGGTTTTAATGCCATCCTGCAACAGAAGACTTCAAACTGGGTTCTAATTTGATGCATCGATTCACCAATATGTAAATCGAAGCTCTGGACCATTACTGAGACACTTCCACTGTATGCTGTCCCCAGGCCTCAAAAGAGTACAAAACACACATTCAAATACCCATACCAGAAATCCACAGCTACAAAGCCAGCGATTACTTCTCCTTGCAACGCTGACTTCTATTAATCTTCACCGATTACACACAGAGCCTGCCCGGCATTAGAGGGCTCTAGACAAAAGCTTGCATCAGGTTACATCGTAGCATTACAGCCACTTTGAAAGATGTAGAGCTAAAACTCAAGCAGTTTTTCCGCAGAGCTAATCCATTCGCCTTGGAATCAGAGCCATCCATTCACCTCTCCATTGCAAATGTGTTGAAGTCGTATTTATTTTGTATTTTTCAAACCAACATAAGCTGCTCTAACGTTTTTCTTTTTTATATGCAATGCTATAATAACCCTGCAAGCCCTCTTGCCGCATCCAATACGATTCTCACATTTACAAAGAAACGCATGTGAAAATACAAAACGGCAAACTAAAAACCCATCACCCACAAAACATTTTAAAACCAAGTTTGTCTGCTTGACTTGTCCCCAGCTTTAACTCAGAACTCCCACGAGCATTTCATACAGAGGGTCTGACTGAGCACCCACTGCAACAAACCCCAGTGCAGAAGGTGCAGAAGGAGACCGAGGGAGCTGTACCTGTAGCTGGTGCTGCTGCTCTTGTGCAGATCCAGCCTGCTGCTGCTGCTGCTGCTGCACCTGCTGCTGCTGCGGGTCCCATATGTGGACGGACTGCGTGGTGTTGGGATAAGCCCCCGCCACGGCCTGCACAGCCACCGGAATGTGGATATTGCCGTTCATGAACTGTGCCGGGAAGAGCGTCTGCACCACCTCGTCGTGGGCCGACGTGGACACCACCTGCGAGGAGCCCATGCTCTTCCCTGAAACCACCCCCACCCCGCCCATCTTGTCCTTGTCCTCCTCCAGCTTGATGGCCGTGGGCGAGCCGGCTACGTGCACGGCCCCGTAGGCCTCCTGCGGGATGGCGATGTGGGTGATGTTCTGCTGCTGCAGGTCCCCCCTGGCCTGGGCCGAGTACACAGGGATGGTCCAGGTCTCTCCGGTGGGGCTAGTGATGGTGCCGGTGGCGCTGTACAGGTGGCCGCTGTCCACCGTCAGCAGGTCCGGTCGTAGGGACAGGTAGCTCTGCTGCTGGCCCTGTGGGATGGCGAGCACTGTGGTCACAGGCTGGCCCGAGATGGCGTAGGACACCGTGATGGGCATGTCCACTTTGCGCTTCTTGGCCGGTTGCAGGACCCCCCCAGAGCTCCCCCTCCTCTCCCCGTCCCTCGGAGAGTGCTGCTGCTGCTGCTGCTGGGGAGACAGCGCCCCCACTGTTTGGATCTGGATCTGCTGTCCACTCACCGCCGCTGCTGCTACCAGCTGAGCTTGGATCTGTGTGTGGAGGAGAGGGAGGACAAAGGGATTTCAACATTACAACAAACACTGCTTCAAAATTCTTTGCCCAAGAAATGACCATGCTTGTGTTTGGTCTCATAACAGAATTTATAAAGGACTGCAACAAACAGATATTGCGTAAAGGAAACCGATGCATAAATAACACACATCATAGAAGAAAGGCCTTCCTTTATGCTAGTTTACCAGGTTTCAGTTATTCCTGAGATTCCTGAATTCAGAACTCCCTTTGTTCAGGTATATTACAGAAACGACCAGGTGCCAGGATTCTGAACAAATCTGCTGTGAATGAACTCATCTCGCATTTCATCATAGCAAAACTGCCATCACGCATCGGTATCCACTAATCAATACGAATAAATATCATAACAATAAAGACACCTGCTGGTGCTGCTGCAGCTGCTCCTCTGTGATCTCCCCGTGCTGCACTGAGAGCTGCTGGGCTGCGGCAGCGACGGCTTGGAGCTGGGAGTTGGACAGGAGCTGCTGCTGCTGTTGAGTGGGGCTGCTGTTCTGCAGGGCCTGGTTCACCCCCTGCTGCCCCTGGATCTGCACCTGCACCTGGATCTGCTGCTGCTGCTGCTGCTGTTGCTGCTGCTGCTCAGAGGTCTGGTGCTGGGGGGAGAGCTGGGAGGCATTTACCTGCTGCTGAGGGGACTGCTGTACCTGGACCTGCACCTGGAGAGACAGGGAGGAGGGGAGAGGATATATTAGAATATCTGTCATTCTGGGATTACTGTTTTTTTTGTTGCTTTTTGTCAACATTGCAGGTGCTTCACCTTGTGATAAGATGGGATTTCATTCTTTCATTTCATGTAAAAATTAGAGATTCATTTTATTTAGGAATAAAAAAAAATACTGACTTGTATTTAAAATTTAATTGTAATGTGATGTAATTTCATTCCTTTTTTCATTTAGAAACAAAAAAAGTGTGTAAGGTCATCTCAAATTCCTCTCGATTAATTGGGACAGCTGCTTAGTCAGGATATTTTTATACCTGAAAGAGACGCCGACTGTACTATGTAAACACGAGGTCGAAGGACGGGTTAAATGTTTAGGAAAGGTTACAAAACACCCCTCGAACTAAACCCTGGTCTATAACCCTGGTGTGCAAGGATTGGAAATAGGACTCCCATTGCATAGCAGTTTGATCCATTCCTGGTTTACTAGAAGTTTAATAAGACTCACCTGAGCTTGTTACCTAGACGCTGTGGCTAATCAAGCTGTTATGAAAATCTGGAATGGGTAACACGGCTATGGAATAGGAGTGTTATTTCCATCCCTTCAAACAGAATACTGCTATTAAGAGTATTCTGGGTCAGCTGAGCAGAAGAATATAAAATACACAGCTCTATAATAAAATACACAGCTCTACAATAAAATCCTTTGTCTCTACACAACAACAGAACCACTAAGAGACCATTCACACCTATGATATCAACACAGGAGTCTTATTTGCATCCCTAGGTCTATAACCCTGGTCTAGCCCTCCCCTCCCTGCTTACCGGGCATGCCAGCTCCAGCAGCGACCCTGCCACCTCGGTGCTGTCTGTGTAGATGCAGTTGGCCCCCTGCTGGTAGACCATGGTAGTGGCAGCAGAGGTGGTGGTAGGCTGGAACTCCTGCAGTGCCTCGGGACCCTTGCTGGCCAGCGACTCCAGGAACTCCTTCATGCGGTGCTGTGGCACGCTGCGGGCCTTCAGACGCACGTACTCCTCGAACGAGATGGTGTTCTCCAGGGAGTTATTCATGGCAAAAAACACTGCGCTTCGGGGGGAAAGAACACGGGACCTGCAGAGAAAGAGGAGGAGTGAGTGACCGACGAGATGCACAAGTCCGAGATGCACGCTCCCCTACTCTTTTTTTTTTTTTTTTTTTTTTTAAGTAGATTTATAGTAGTTTTACGTTAGGAGAGACAGAGAGAGAGATTGGGGGGTGTTTGTTTGAACTTTTCATACAGGTCATTCACGGTGTCCCCACTATTTCATACACCACCACCCCCACATAAAGTCTGTCAGTAAAGAGGGGGTGACTGTGAGTGCGTCTTAGTGTGACTGAGTACAGGAATGAAAGTGTGTGCGAGTGCAAGAGAGGTCAGGGTCACCTGCTTTTAACCCAATCACACACACACTGCATGTCTACGAAGATTAACCCAGTCACACATACACAGTGCATGTCTGTGAAGATTAACCCAGTCACACACACACACACACACACAGTGCATGTCTATGAAGATTAACCCAGTCACACACACACACAGTGCATGTCTATGTAGTTTATCCCAGTCCCACACACAGTGCATGTCTATGTAGTTTATCCCAGTCCCACACACAGTGCATGTCTATGTAGTTTATCCCAGTCCCACACACACACAGTGCATGTCTATGTAGTTTAACCCAGTCACACACACACACACAGTGCATGTCTATGTAGTTTAACCCAGTCACACACACACACACACAGTGCATGTCTGTGAAGATTAACCCAGTCACACACACACACAGTGCATGTCTATGTAGATTAACCCAGTCACACACACACACAGTGCATGTCTGTGAAGATTAACCCAGTCCCACACACACACAGTGCATGTCTATGAAGATTAACCCAGTCACACACACACACAGTGCATGTCTATGTAGTTTATCTCAGTCCCACACACAGTGCATGTCTATGTAGTTTATCCCAGTCCCACACACACAGTGCATGTCTATGTAGTTTATCCCAGTCCCACACACACACAGTGCATGTCTGTGAAGATTAACCCAGTCCCACACACACACAGTGCATGTCTATGAAGATTAACCCAGTCACACACACACACAGTGCATGTCTATGTAGTTTAACCCAGTCACACACACACACAGTGCATGTCTATGTAGTTTAACCCAGTCACACACACAGTGCATGTCTATGTAGTTTATCCCAGTCCCACACACAGTGCATGTCTATGTAGTTTATCTCAGTCCCACACACAGTGCATGTCTATGTAGTTTATCCCAGTCCCACACACACACAGTGCATGTCTGTGAAGATTAACCCAGTCCCACACACACACAGTGCATGTCTATGAAGATTAACCCAGTCACACACACACACAGTGCATGTCTATGAAGATTAACCCAGTCTCACACACACACACAGTGCATGTCTATGTAGTTTATCCCAGTCCCACACACACAGTGCATGTCTATGTAGTTTATCCCAGTCACCACACACACACAGTGCATGTCTGTGAAGTTTAACCCAGTCACACACACACAGTGCATGTCTATGTAGTTTAACCCAGTCACACACACAGTGCATGTCTATGTAGTTTATCCCAGTCACACACACAGTGCATGTCTATGTAGTTTATCCCAGTCACACACACAGTGCATGTCTATGTAGTTTATCCCAGTCCCACACACAGTGCATGTCTATGTAGTTTATCCCAGTCACACACACAGTGCATGTCTATGTAGTTTATCCCAGTCCCACACACACACAGTGCATGTCTATGTAGTTTAACCCAGTCACACACACACACAGTGCATGTCTGTGAAGATTAACCCAGTCCCACACACACACAGTGCATGTCTATGAAGATTAACCCAGTCACACACACACAGTGCATGTCTATGTAGTTTATCCCAGTCCCACACACAGTGCATGTCTATGTAGTTTATCCCAGTCCACACACACAGTGCATGTCTATGTAGTTTATCCCAGTCACACACACAGTGCATGTCTATGTAGTTTATCCCAGTCACACACACACACACAGTGCATGTCTATGTAGTTTAACCCAGTCACACACACAGTGCATGTCTATGTAGTTTATCTCAGTCCCACACACAGTGCATGTCTATGTAGTTTATCTCAGTCCCACACACAGTGCATGTCTATGTAGTTTATCTCAGTCACACACACAGTGCATGTCTATGTAGTTTAACCCAGTCCCACACACACACAGTGCATGTCTATGAAGATTAACCCAGTCACACACACACACAGTGCATGTCTATGTAGTTTATCCCAGTCACACACACAGTGCATGTCTATGTAGTTTATCCCAGTCACACACACAGTGCATGTCTATGTAGTTTATCCCAGTCACACACACACAGTGCATGTCTATGTAGTTTATCCCAGTCCACACACACAGTGCATGTCTATGTAGTTTATCCCAGTCCCACACACAGTGCATGTCTATGTAGTTTATCCCAGTCCCACACACACAGTGCATGTCTATGTAGTTTATCCCAGTCCCACACACACACAGTGCATGTCTATGTAGTTTAACCCAGTCACACACACACACACACAGTGCATGTCTGTGAAGATTAACCCAGTCACACACACACACAGTGCATGTCTATGTAGTTTAACCCAGTCACACACACACACAGTGCATGTCTATGAAGATTAACCCAGTCCCACACACACACAGTGCATGTCTATGTAGTTTATCTCAGTCCCACACACAGTGCATGTCTATGTAGTTTATCCCAGTCACACACACAGTGCATGTCTATGTAGTTTATCCCAGTCCCACACACAGTGCATGTCTATGTAGTTTATCCCAGTCCCACACACACAGTGCATGTCTATGTAGTTTATCCCAGTCACACACACACACAGTGCATGTCTATGTAGTTTATCCCAGTCCCACACACACACAGTGCATGTCTATGAAGATTAACCCAGTCACACACACACACAGTGCATGTCTATGTAGTTTAACCCAGTCACACACACAGTGCATGTCTATGTAGTTTATCCCAGTCACACACACAGTGCATGTCTATGTAGTTTATCCCAGTCCCACACACAGTGCATGTCTATGTAGTTTATCCCAGTCCCACACACAGTGCATGTCTATGTAGTTTATCCCAGTCCCACACACAGTGCATGTCTATGTAGTTTAACCCAGTCACACACACACACACACAGTGCATGTCTGTGAAGATTAACCCAGTCCCACACACACACAGTGCATGTCTATGAAGATTAACCCAGTCACACACACACACAGTGCATGTCTATGTAGTTTAACCCAGTCACACACACAGTGCATGTCTATGTAGTTTATCCCAGTCCCACACACAGTGCATGTCTATGTAGTTTTGTTTTCAAATCCGACTGACCCTACAGCAGGGCTGGATGAACAAGCTGTTTCACAGCATCTTGTAACAGTGTTGCCACGTGCTTCCTCTAAGAGCCACTGTGCACAGGTACCAGGGCCTGGCGTTTCTTACGAAGCCCACAGTAAAACCTGGAATGAAACTGCTGTGCAGTGAGTCTGGCATCTATGCCACTGACTCTTGATTAAACCTGAGAATCTGTTGTCCCCTTTGAAACTAACAGTAAAGCACAGGCATGTCACCGTGTTGGCCATGACAGCACATTAACACTGCGTTATATAACAAGCTACTTGTAGCTAAATTTCCATTCAAACCCGTGCCTGATAAAGTCACACCTGCTGGCTGGTTCAAAGCGACCGTGTTTTCCGCTTCCCCACCCGTAGTATTTGCCATGGCGCTATTGCGTGCGCCCAGACTTCTGCATTCGCGTATAATGAAAATGAATAGCGTTTCCTGGTTTTAATAATGCACTGCACAACCAGCCCCGATTTAAATCCACACTACACACCGCAGCACCCGCTGTACTACGCATTCATAATATATTAAACGCAGGGAATATGTTGCACTGCCGGTATATCGTTGCATTTATAATAATATGCAAATGAAATCACGAGCAATTACCACTTCGTTGACATGTCGGGGTTAAAATCATCCTCAACTCGCCAATAAACACAAACACATACCTTCCAGTGACGCTGTGTACAAAATTATCAGCAGCAAAAAAAAATCCGATTGTCATCATCTGCGGGCGACTTTTTAAAATGTTACCAACGAAACAAGAGAAAATAATAATACAATAAAAAAAAACAACATGCATAGAAAGAACAGGGGCGACTCGCGTCAAACAAAAGAATCGACCGCTGGGCCTGGTCCGGCACTGCGAGTCCACGGCCTCTCCTGACCGTCAGCGGCAGGCTTTGAGATCGCAACAGACGGAATGGGATTCCTCCTCTGCTCCCTTACCCCCAACGATACGAGCAGGCGCCTCAGAGAAGGGGGGGGGGGGGGTATCGACCCTCGGCGGGAGCGAGGAAAGCGCGCCCCCTGCTAACCCACTCAAAGATGCTAATAACTAGACACATACTTTGGTTTATGAATACAAAAAAATATATAAAATGAACCGTGCTAATTTTAACAAATTCACGGTATTTAAAATAAATAAATAAATAGTGACAGGAAAACTACCATTTAAATAATGATTGAATGTCATTTCTCATTGACAATGCAATTGATGCAAACACTTCTGGGTACGAGCAGTATCTATTCCATTTTCATAAATCTTTCCCCCCTGTCAGTGCAGCGCCCCCCCTTTTCAAGGCAGGTGTTACTACAACAAGGATTTGCACTGGCACTGATGCAGACGAATTCTTTTTTAAGTCCCCGTTTCTGTTTCCCCAATGGCGAATATCTTATCAATAGGGATGTTTTTAAAGAGCCCTGGTGTTAGCAGCGTTTCTGTGATTTCTTACTGCTGTCAGTAAGACCCTCCAGAAGGGCAGGGAGACTGCATTTACTACAGGGTCATTCTTGTTTTTATTATCTAGAATTGCTAATCCCAACTTCTGAATTCTGCATCGCGATATTGTTCTGTCTTTGTTTAGTGAAACAGGTGAGGAGAAGACACACAGGCACGATTTCATGATTTAATTAAAGTTAACATCCGTTTCCTGGTCTTAAAAATAACATGGATAAATACACGATTACTCTCAGCGATGCTGCCGCCAGCAGGACCTGTCAATTACAACGCGCTCCCCTCTGGAGTCTGGATGCTTCATTCACGATGCGCGGTCACGCCACGCCCCCGCCACGCTTTGTGAAAGAAGCCCCTCGATGCTTTAAAGGGGGGGCGCTCTTGAGAGACCACCGCCCCCCGACAGCGGTATAACACGTGACATAACAATCCGGCTAAACAGGACTGCATTAAACAGTAGAAACGGAACAGCAAGCACAACAAGGCGCTTAAGAGACATCCCGTTCAATCATGACATCATCACAAAGTCACTGCAGGCAGGTAAATAACTTCTCAAATAAAATCCAGCAATTGTTTTTTTCTAAAACATTTCACTTAACACCGCACAGGTGTAGTGCAACAGTTAGCATAAAAGCACGTTTATTAAAATAAAAACCAGCACACTAACCAATTGTCAGCTGTAGCACTGCATCTCAATATCACAAGCGCACGGGGCTGAGGCAGCGCGTCTCAATATCACAAGCATCTCAATATCACAAGTGCACGGGGCTGAGGCAGCGCGTCTCAATATATCACAAGCATCTCAATATCACACGCGCACGGGGCTGAGGCAGCGCGTCTCAATATCACAAGCATCTCAATATCACAAGCGCACGGGACTGAGGCAGCGCGTCTCAATATCACAAGCATCTCAATATCACACGCGCACGGGGCTGAGGCAGCGCGTCTCAATATCACAAGCATCTCAATATCACACGCGCACGGGGCTGAGGCAGCGCGTCTCAATATCACAAGCATCTCAATATCACAAGCGCACGGGGCTGAGGCAGCGCGTCTCAATATCACAAGCATCTCAATATCACAAGCGCACGGGGCTGAGGCAGCGCGTCTCAATATCACAAGCATCTCAATATCACAAGCGCACGGGGCTGAGGCAGCGCGTCTCAATATCACAAGCATCTCAATATCACACGCGCACAGGGCTGAGGCAGCGCGTCTCAATATCACAAGCATCTCAATATCACACGCGCACGGGGCTGAGGCAGCGCGTCTCAATATCACAAGCATCTCAATATCACACGCGCACGGGGCTGAGGCAGCGCGTCTGATATCACAAGCATCTCAATATCACACGCGCACGGGGCTGAGGCAGCGCGTCTCAATATCACAAGCATCTCAATATCACACGCGCACGGGGCTGAGGCAGCGCGTCTCAATATCACAAGCATCTCAATATCACACGCGCACGGGGCTGAGGCAGCGCGTCTCAATATCACAAGCATCTCAATATCACACGCGCACGGGGCTGAGGCAGCGCGTCTCAATATCACAAGCATCTCAATATCACACGCGCACGGGGCTGAGGCAGCGCGTCTCAATATCACAAGCATCTCAATATCACACGCGCACGGGGCTGAGGCAGCGCGTCTCAATATCACAAGCATCTCAATATCACAAGCGCACGGGGCTGAGGCAGCGCGTCTCAATATCACAAGCATCTCAATATCACACGCGCACGGGGCTGAGGCAGCGCGTCTCAATATCACAAGCATCTCAATATCACACGCGCACGGGGCTGAGGCAGCGCGTCTCAATATCACAAGCATCTCAATATCACACGCGCACGGGGCTGAGGCAGCGCGTCTCAATATCACAAGCATCTCAATATCACACGCGCACGGGGCTGAGGCAGCGCGTCTCAATATCACAAGCATCTCAATATCACACGCGCACGGGGCTGAGGCAGCGCGTCTCAATATCACAAGCAATATCACACGCGCACAGGGCTGAGGCAGCGCGTCTCAATATCACAAGCATCTCAATATCACACGCGCACGGGGCTGAGGCAGCGCGTCTCAATATCACAAGCATCTCAATATCACACGCGCACGGGGCTGAGGCAGCGCGTCTCAATATCACAAGCATCTCAATATCACACGCGCACGGGGCTGAGGCAGCGCGTCTCAATATCACAAGCATCTCAATATCACAAGCATCTCAATATCACACGCGCACGGGGCTGAGGCAGCGCGTCTCAATATCACAAGCATCTCAATATCACACGCGCACGGGGCTGAGGCAGCGCGTCTCAATATCACAAGCTCAATATCACACGCGCACGGGGCTGAGGCAGCGCGTCTCAATATCACAAGCATCTCAATATCACACGCGCACGGGGCTGAGGCAGCGCGTCTCAATATCACAAGCATCTCAATATCACAAGCATCTCAATATCACACGCGCACGGGGCTGAGGCAGCGCGTCTCAATATCACAAGCATCTCAATATCACAAGCGCACGGGGCTGAGGCAGCGCGTCTCAATATCACAAGCATCTCAATATCACAAGCGCACGGGGCTGAGGCAGCGCGTCTCAATATCACAAGCATCTCAATATCACACGCGCACGGGGCTGAGGCAGCGCGTCTCAATATCACAAGCATCTCAATATCACACGCGCACGGGGCTGAGGCAGCGCGTCTCAATATCACAAGCATCTCAATATCACAAGCGCACGGGGCTGAGGCAGCGCGTCTCAATATCACAAGCATCTCAATATCACACGCGCACGGGGCTGAGGCAGCGCGTCTCAATATCACAAGCATCTCAATATCACACGCGCACGGGGCTGAGGCAGCGCGTCTCAATATCACAAGCATCTCAATATCACACGCGCACGGGGCTGAGGCAGCGCGTCTCAATATCACAAGCATCTCAATATCACAAGCATCTCAATATCACACGCGCACGGGGCTGAGGCAGCGCGTCTCAATATCACAAGCATCTCAATATCACACGCGCACGGGGCTGAGGCAGCGCGTCTCAATATCACAAGCATCTCAATATCACACGCGCACGGGGCTGAGGCAGCGCGTCTCAATATCACAAGCATCTCAATATCACACGCGCACGGGGCTGAGGCAGCGCGTCTCAATATCACAAGCATCTCAATATCACACGCGCTGAGGCAGCGCGTCTCAATATCACAAGCATCTCAATATCACACGCGCACGGGGCTGAGGCAGCGCGTCTCAATATCACAAGCATCTCAATATCACACGCGCACGGGGCTGAGGCAGCGCGTCTCAATATCACAAGCATCTCAATATCACACGCGCACGGGGCTGAGGCAGCGCGTCTCAATATCACAAGCATCTCAATATCACACGCGCACGGGGCTGAGGCAGCGCGTCTCATTATCACAAGCATCTCAATATCACACAAGCAGCGCGTCTCAATATCACAAGCATCTCAATATCACACGCGCACGGGGCTGAGGCAGCGCGTCTCAATATCACAAGCATCTCAATATCACACGCGCACGGGGCTGAGGCAGCGCGTCTCAATATCACAAGCATCTCAATATCACACGCGCACGGGGCTGAGGCAGCGCGTCTCAATATCACAAGCATCTCAATATCACACGCGCACGGGGCTGAGGCAGCGCGTCTCAATATCACAAGCATCTCAATATCACACGCGCACGGGGCTGAGGCAGCGCGTCTCAATATCACAAGCATCTCAATATCACACGCGCACGGGGCTGAGGCAGCGCGTCTCAATATCACAAGCATCTCAATATCACACGCGCACGGGGCTGAGGCAGCGCGTCTCAATATCACAAGCATCTCAATATCACACGCGCACGGGGCTGAGGCAGCGCGTCTCAATATCACAAGCATCTCAATATCACACGCGCACGGGGCTGAGGCAGCGCGTCTCAATATCACAAGCATCTCAATATCACACGCGCACGGGGCTGAGGCAGCGCGTCTCAATATCACAAGCATCTCAATATCACACGCGCACGGGGCTGAGGCAGCGCGTCTCAATATCACAAGCATCTCAATATCACACGCGCACGGGGCTGAGGCAGCGCGTCTCAATATCACAAGCATCTCAATATCACACGCGCACGGGGCTGAGGCAGCGCGTCTCAATATCACAAGCATCTCAATATCACACGCGCACGGGGCTGAGGCAGCGCGTCTCAATATCACAAGCATCTCAATATCACACGCGCACGGGGCTGAGGCAGCGCGTCTCAATATCACAAGCATCTCAATATCACACGCGCACGGGGCTGAGGCAGCGCGTCTCAATATCACAAGCATCTCAATATCACACGCGCACGGGGCTGAGGCAGCGCGTCTCAATATCACAAGCATCTCAATATCACACGCGCACGGGGCTGAGGCAGCGCGTCTCAATATCACAAGCATCTCAATATCACACGCGCACGGGGCTGAGGCAGCGCGTCTCAATATCACAAGCATCTCAATATCACACGCGCACGGGGCTGAGGCAGCGCGTCTCAATATCACAAGCATCTCAATATCACACGCGCACGGGGCTGAGGCAGCGCGTCTCAATATCACAAGCATCTCAATATCACACGCGCACGGGGCTGAGGCAGCGCGTCTCAATATCACAAGCATCTCAATATCACACGCGCACGGGGCTGAGGCAGCGCGTCTCAATATCACAAGCATCTCAATATCACACGCGCACGGGGCTGAGGCAGCGCGTCTCAATATCACAAGCATCTCAATATCACACGCGCACGGGGCTGAGGCAGCGCGTCTCAATATCACAAGCATCTCAATATCACACGCGCACGGGGCTGAGGCAGCGCGTCTCAATATCACAAGCATCTCAATATCACACGCGCACGGGGCTGAGGCAGCGCGTCTCAATATCACAAGCATCTCAATATCACAAGCGCACGGGGCTGAGGCAGCGCGTCTCAATATCACAAGCATCTCAATATCACAAGCGCACGGGGCTGAGGCAGCGCGTCTCAATATCACAAGCATCTCAATATCACAAGCGCACGGGGCTGAGGCAGCGCGTCTCAATATCACAAGCATCTCAATATCACACGCGCACGGGGCTGAGGCAGCGCGTCTCAATATCACAAGCATCTCAATATCACACGCGCACGGGGCTGAGGCAGCGCGTCTCAATATCACAAGCATCTCAATATCACAAGCGCTCAATATCACACGCGCACGGGGCTGAGGCAGCGCGTCTCAATATCACAAGCATCTCAATATCACAAGCGCACAGGGCTGAGGCAGCGCGTCTCAATATCACAAGCATCTCAATATCACAAGCATCTCAATATCACACGCGCACGGGGCTGAGGCAGCGCGTCTCAATATCACAAGCATCTCAATATCACACGCGCACGGGGCTGAGGCAGCGCGTCTCAATATCACAAGCATCTCAATATCACACGCGCACGGGGCTGAGGCAGCGCGTCTCAATATCACAAGCATCTCAATATCACAAGCGCACGGGGCTGAGGCACGCGCGTCTCAATATCACAAGCATCTCAATATCACACGCGCACGGGGCTGAGGCAGCGCGTCTCAATATCACAAGCATCTCAATATCACACGCGCACGGGGCTGAGGCAGCGCGTCTCAATATCACAAGCATCTCAATATCACAAGCGCACGGGGCTGAGGCAGCGCGTCTCAATATCACAAGCATCTCAATATCACACGCGCACGGGGCTGAGGCAGCGCGTCTCAATATCACAAGCATCTCAATATCACACGCGCACGGGGCTGAGGCAGCGCGTCTCAATATCACAAGCATCTCAATATCACACGCGCACGGGGCTGAGGCAGCGCGTCTCAATATCACAAGCATCTCAATATCACACGCGCACGGGGCTGAGGCAGCGCGTCTCAATATCACAAGCATCTCAATATCACACGCGCACGGGGCTGAGGCAGCGCGTCTCAATATCACAAGCATCTCAATATCACAAGCGCACGGGGCTGAGGCAGCGCGTCTCAATATCACAAGCATCTCAATATCACAAGCATCTCAATATCACACGCGCACGGGGCTGAGGCAGCGCGTCTCAATATCACAAGCATCTCAATATCACACGCGCACGGGGCTGAGGCAGCGCGTCTCAATATCACAAGCATCTCAATATCACACGCGCACGGGGCTGAGGCAGCGCGTCTCAATATCACAAGCATCTCAATATCACACGCGCACGGGGCTGAGGCAGCGCGTCTCAATATCACAAGCATCTCAATATCACACGCGCACGGGGCTGAGGCAGCGCGTCTCAATATCACAAGTCTCAATATCACTGAGCAGCGCGTCTCAATATCACAAGCATCTCAATATCACACGCGCACGGGGCTGAGGCAGCGCGTCTCAATATCACAAGCATCTCAATATCACAAGCGCACGGGGCTGAGGCAGCGCGTCTCAATATCACAAGCATCTCAATATCACACGCGCACGGGGCTGAGGCAGCGCGTCTCAATATCACAAGCATCTCAATATCACAAGCGCACGGGGCTGAGGCAGCGCGTCTCAATATCACAAGCATCTCAATATCACACGCGCACGGGGCTGAGGCAGCGCGTCTCAATATCACAAGCATCTCAATATCACACGCGCACGGGGCTGAGGCAGCGCGTCTCAATATCACAAGCATCTCAATATCACACGCGCACGGGGCTGAGGCAGCGCGTCTCAATATCACAAGCATCTCAATATCACACGCGCACGGGGCTGAGGCAGCGCGTCTCAATATCACAAGCATCTCAATATCACACGCGCACGGGGCTGAGGCAGCGCGTCTCAATATCACAAGCATCTCAATATCACAAGCGCACGGGGCTGAGGCAGCGCGTCTCAATATCACAAGCATCTCAATATCACAAGCGCACGGGGCTGAGGCAGCGCGTCTCAATATCACAAGCATCTCAATATCACACGCGCACGGGGCTGAGGCAGCGCGTCTCAATATCACAAGCATCTCAATATCACACGCGCACGGGGCTGAGGCAGCGCGTCTCATTATCACAAGCATCTCAATATCACACAAGAGCATCTCAATATCACAAGCATCTCAATATCACACGCGCACGGGGCTGAGGCAGCGCGTCTCAATATCACAAGCATCTCAATATCACACGCGCACGGGGCTGAGGCAGCGCGTCTCAATATCACAAGCATCTCAATATCACACGCGCACGGGGCTGAGGCAGCGCGTCTCAATATCACAAGCATCTCAATATCACACGCGCACGGGGCTGAGGCAGCGCGTCTCAATATCACAAGCATCTCAATATCACAAGCGCACGGGGCTGAGGCAGCGCGTCTCAATATCACAAGCATCTCAATATCACACGCGCACGGGGCTGAGGCAGCGCGTCTCAATATCACAAGCATCTCAATATCACACGCGCACGGGGCTGAGGCAGCGCGTCTCAATATCACAAGCATCTCAATATCACACGCGCACGGGGCTGAGGCAGCGCGTCTCAATATCACAAGCATCTCAATATCACACGCGCACGGGGCTGAGGCAGCGCGTCTCAATATCACAAGCATCTCAATATCACACGCGCACGGGGCTGAGGCAGCGCGTCTCAATATCACAAGCATCTCAATATCACACGCGCACGGGGCTGAGGCAGCGCGTCTCAATATCACAAGCATCTCAATATCACACGCGCACGGGGCTGAGGCAGCGCGTCTCAATATCACAAGCATCTCAATATCACACGCGCACGGGGCTGAGGCAGCGCGTCTCAATATCACAAGCATCTCAATATCACAAGCGCACGGGGCTGAGGCAGCGCGTCTCAATATCACAAGCATCTCAATATCACAAGCGCACGGGGCTGAGGCAGCGCGTCTCAATATCACAAGCATCGTCTCAATATCACAAGCGCACAATATCTGACGCGCAGCGCGTCTCAATATCACAAGCATCTCAATATCACAAGCATCTCAATATCACACGCGCACGGGGCTGAGGCAGCGCGTCTCAATATCACAAGCATCTCAATATCACACGCGCACGGGGCTGAGGCAGCGCGTCTCAATATCACAAGCATCTCAATATCACACGCGCACGGGGCTGAGGCAGCGCGTCTCAATATCACAAGCATCTCAATATCACACGCGCACGGGGCTGAGGCAGCGCGTCTCAATATCACAAGCATCTCAATATCACAAGCGCACGGGGCTGAGGCAGCGCGTCTCAATATCACAAGCATCTCAATATCACACGCGCACGGGGCTGAGGCAGCGCGTCTCAATATCACAAGCATCTCAATATCACACGCGCACGGGGCTGAGGCAGCGCGTCTCAATATCACAAGCATCTCAATATCACACGCGCACGGGGCTGAGGCAGCGCGTCTCAATATCACAAGCATCTCAATATCACACGCGCACGGGGCTGAGGCAGCGCGTCTCAATATCACAAGCATCTCAATATCACAAGCATCTCAATATCACACGCGCACGGGGCTGAGGCAGCGCGTCTCAATATCACAAGCATCTCAATATCACACGCGCACGGGGCTGAGGCAGCGCGTCTCAATATCACAAGCATCTCAATATCACACGCGCACGGGGCTGAGGCAGCGCGTCTCAATATCACAAGCATCTCAATATCACAACGCGCACGGGGCTGAGGCAGCGCGTCTCACCCTCGCTCCGCGCTACTTAGAGTTTATAGGGTTTCGTAGAGTTATAGTCGTGCGCCGTGCCCCCGACTCCGGTATCACAAGCATCTCAATATCACACGCGCACGGGGCTGAGGCAGCGCGTCTCAATATCACAAGCATCTCAATATCACAAGCGCACGGGGCTGAGGCAGCGCGTCTCATTATCACAAGCATCTCAATATCACAAGCGCACGGGGCTGAGGCAGCGCGTCTCAATATCACAAGCATCTCAATATCACAAGCGCACGGGGCTGAGGCAGCGCGTCTCAATATCACAAGCATCTCAATATCACACGCGCACGGGGCTGAGGCAGCGCGTCTCAATATCACAAGCATCTCAATATCACAAGCATCTCAATATCACACGCGCACGGGGCTGAGGCAGCGCGTCTCAATATCACAAGCATCTCAATATCACAAGCGCACGGGGCTGAGGCAGCGCGTCTCAATATCACAAGCATCTCAATATCACAAGCGCACGGGGCTGAGGCAGCGCGTCTCAATATCACAAGCATCTCAATATCACACGCGCACGGGGCTGAGGCAGCGCGTCTCAATATCACAAGCATCTCAATATCACACGCGCACGGGGCTGAGGCAGCGCGCGTCTCAATATCACAAGCATCTCAATATCACACGCGCACGGGGCTGAGGCAGCGCGTCTCAATATCACAAGCATCTCAATATCACACGCGCACGGGGCTGAGGCAGCGCGTCTCAATATCACAAGCATCTCAATATCACACGCGCACGGGGCTGAGGCAGCGCGTCTCAATATCACAAGCATCTCAATATCACACGCGCACGGGGCTGAGGCAGCGCGTCTCAATATCACAAGCATCTCAATATCACACGCGCACGGGGCTGAGGCAGCGCGTCTCAATATCACAAGCATCTCAATATCACACGCGCACGGGGCTGAGGCAGCGCGTCTCAATATCACAAGCATCTCAATATCACACGCGCACGGGGCTGAGGCAGCGCGTCTCAATATCACAAGCATCTCAATATCTCAATATCACACGCGCACGGGGCTGAGGCAGCGCGTCTCAATATCACAAGCATCTCAATATCACAAGCGCACGGGGCTGAGGCAGCGCGTCTCAATATCACAAGCATCTCAATATCACACGCGCACGGGGCTGAGGCAGCGCGTCTCAATATCACAAGCATCTCAATATCACAAGCGCACGGGGCTGAGGCAGCGCGTCTCAATATCACAAGCATCTCAATATCACACGCGCACGGGGCTGAGGCAGCGCGTCTCAATATCACAAGCATCTCAATATCACAAGCGCACGGGGCTGAGGCAGCGCGTCTCAATATCACAAGCATCTCAATATCACACGCGCACGGGGCTGAGGCAGCGCGTCTCAATATCACAAGCATCTCAATATCACACGCGCACGGGGCTGAGGCAGCGCGTCTCAATATCACAAGCATCTCAATATCACACGCGCACGGGGCTGAGGCAGCGCGTCTCAATATCACAAGCATCTCAATATCACAAGCGCACGGGGCTGAGGCAGCGCGTCTCAATATCACAAGCATCTCAATATCACACGCGCACGGGGCTGAGGCAGCGCGTCTCAATATCACAAGCATCTCAATATCACACGCGCACGGGGCTGAGGCAGCGCGTCTCAATATCACAAGCATCTCAATATCACAAGCGCACGGGGCTGAGGCAGCGCGTCTCAATATCACAAGCATCTCAATATCACACGCGCACGGGGCTGAGGCAGCGCGTCTCAATATCACAAGCATCTCAATATCACACGCGCACGGGGCTGAGGCAGCGCGTCTCAATATCACAAGCATCTCAATATCACACGCGCACGGGGCTGAGGCAGCGCGTCTCAATATCACAAGCATCTCAATATCACACGCGCACGGGGCTGAGGCAGGGCGTCTCAATATCACAAGCATCTCAATATCACAAGCATCTCAATATCACACGCGCACGGGGCTGAGGCAGCGCGTCTCAATATCACAAGCATCTCAATATCACACGCGCACGGGGCTGAGGCAGCGCGTCTCAATATCACAAGCATCTCAATATCACACGCGCACGGGGCTGAGGCAGCGCGTCTCAATATCACAAGCATCTCAATATCACACGCGCACGGGGCTGAGGCAGCGCGTCTCAATATCACAAGCATCTCAATATCACACACGCGCACGGGGCTGAGGCAGCGCGTCTCAATATCACAAGCATCTCAATATCACACGCGCACGGGGCTGAGGCAGCGCGTCTCAATATCACAAGCATCTCAATATCACACGCGCACGGGGCTGAGGCAGCGCGTCTCAATATCACAAGCATCTCAATATCACAAGCATCTCAATATCACAAGCGCACGGGGCTGAGGCAGCGCGTCTCAATATCACAAGCATCTCAATATCACACGTGCACGGGGCTGAGCACTGACTGGCACTCCGCCGCGCTCGCTCCCGGTCGCGCGTGCACGCGCACCCCCTGAGAGAATGCCCCGCACTCGCGCGCGTCCCCGACTCACAACAACAGCGTCTGGAAACCAACCCGGGCCGCGGACTGAGCTGCCCGTCTCCCCTCGGACCCGGGACCCCCAACCGCTCCCCCCGCCCGGCCAAAGCGCCCTTTCGAGGCGAAAACGCAGCAAGACTGCCGCCCGGCCGCCCTGCACCGAGCCCCGAGCCCCCTCGCCTCTGGCAGGGCTGCTGCCCCGGACTCCCGCCCGATCAGCACAGACAAGAAGCCCGCTTACCCCCGCTGAACCTCGGGCTGGGCGCTCCGCTTCCCTGTCCTCTCCCGCACGGTTCCCCGTCTCTGTCGAAAACTCTTTATTTTGATGCTTTTATTTATTTATTTTTTTTTCTTTTTTCTCCTCAGATCTCCGTGAGCGCCATCTTACATTCAACCCCCCCGTCAGCCAATCGCGGCGCAGCTAGCGGGCCTCGCGAGAGTGGCGGGACGAAGTGCCGCGAGAGTTGAGGCGGGCCGGGTCGCAGTTAAAGGGGACGGCACCCCCGCCCGGGTCAGGACCGAGCACCCCAGCCGGGATCAGGAACGAGCACCCCAGCCGGGATCAGGAACGAGCACCCCCGCCCGGGGTCAGGACCGAGCACCCCAGCCGGGATCAGGAACGAGCACCCCCGCCCGGGTCAGGACCGAGCACCCCAGCCGGGATCAGGAACGAGCACCCCAGCCGGGGTCAGGAACGAGCACCCCAGCCGGGATCAGGAACGAGCACCCCAGCCGGGATCAGGAACGAGCACCCCAGCCGGGATCAGGAACGAGCACCCCAGCCGGGGTCAGGAACGAGCACCCCAGCCGGGATCAGGAACGAGCACCCCAGCCGGGATCAGGAACGAGCACCCCCGCCCGGGGTCAGGACCGAGCACCCCAGCCGGGATCAGGAACGAGCACCCCCGCCCGGGGTCAGGACCGAGCACCCCAGCCGGGATCAGGAACGAGCACCCCCGCCCGGGGTCAGGACCGAGCACCCCAGCCGGGATCAGGAACGAGCACCCCCGCCCGGGGTCAGGACCGAGCACCCCAGCCGGGATCAGGAACGAGCACCCCCGCCCGGGGTCAGGACCGAGCACCTCCGCCCGGGTCAGGACCGAGCACCCCCGCCCGGGTCAGGACCGAGCACCCCCGCCCGGGTCAGGACCGAGCACCCCAGCCGGGATCAGGAACGAGCACCCCCGCCCGGGTCAGTGACGGGGTCGTGCAGCTGGGGGACCGGCTGAATCGCAAACAGTTACCCTGAGAGTATTTGTAAATTTCCAAAGACATTCTTAAAGACGAAACCTTTCGGTTTGGCACAGTGCCAAGACACGACGTGCACATGGAAAGTAAGAGTGTAGTAATACTGGAGCATTCGTTCAGTTTGAGGACATGTTAACCGGTGTCATAATTTAGTCATTCCTCTGAAAGAAATGATTGCCGATTAAAAAAAAAAAAAAAAAAAAAAAACACTATCGCGATCTAAAAAAACATAAAAACAATCACATAGATACCCTGCACTGTTATAATAACTGAGCGCTGGCTGAGAGCGAGATCTGCGTTCACAGCGACATTACAAGCGCAGCCGACGGAGAATTATAATTTTATACTAGAAGTGAAGTGGATTCAAAATGAATGAAACGCATCATTAGAAACGTGTCAGTGTGATCTGAATTGGGTATGCTGGTGGCTCCATCACTTTACATTAGCAGTCTGTTGCTGATCAACACACACACTATTCCTTTAGTAAGTGTTGCCCCTCATCCTGAGTCAGACCTCGGATTCCCCGTTCACCCGGTACGGTCTAGGCACAGTTCAGAGTGGGAAGGTCACTAGAGCTACATGAATCAGTGCACTGTTCATGACATACTGTCTGTAGCTTGGAAACGGCCTCCCCAGACAGGCTAGGGACACATCCCAGCTCGAAAGTTGATGACACCGACGCCTGTGCCTTTAATAGATGGAACTTGACCCATGTGCGCTTCAAACACTGTGGTTTCCAATCGCCCCCCTGCACTGAGCTCTGCACTGATGGGCTACAGTTAAGGTGGCGCTGAGGAGATAAGTGTGAGAGCTTTATTGAGAATGGTACAGTGGAACACACAGCCACACTGTGAGATCCCTTTATTACCATCAACAATGAGACTGAGACACTACATCCTTCTGCTGGAGACTTTTATAATAACGAACTTTGATAATAAATCAGTTTATGTACATTTAAACATGTATTTTTATGTACAAAGCAGTTCACCTCTCTCTCTCTCTCTCTCTCTCTCTCTCTCTATATATATATATATATATATATAACACAAACGGGGTGCTTCTGCAGGTTTTTCTTGTTTTATCTTACAACCATGAGTCAAGGATGTCATACTTTGCTGCTGCTACCAGTGTAGCAGTTCAAATGCCTCCTGTTGCATTTAGACACATGTGTAGATAAAGAAATACAGTAAAGAATCTTTTGCAATGTGTTTTTAGTATTTCTTAATTTAGCGGTTGTGTTTTTTTTATTTAGTTATGGATGAAATACCTGTACCTGTGCATTGCTGTCCCTCGCTGTGTGAATCCACTCACGTGAATCCACTCTGGGTTGCAATCATTCCCAGTCCACCTTAAAAAGAAAGCCTTGTGGAGCTGTGTGCAGCGTGCTTGTTTGTACACAAACCCCAGCCCTCTCTGGGTGTCACTCCCTTAAAGGAGAAGCACCAGCAAGGAACCTGATCACACAGCAGCACTCCCGCCTGCATCACTCTGCCACTGTTCAGCTGGGGGACCGGCTGAATCGCAAACAGCTGCAACGACAGTCATTAGAGACCAGAGTGCTCCTAAAACATTCTCCCTTTACATAACCAGACTGCTGCCTCCTGCAACACAGCTGCCAAGAGACCAGAGTGCTCCTAAAACACTTACATCCCTTTACATAACCAGACTGCTGCCTCCTGCAACAACAGCTTTGACAGACCAGAGTGCTCCTAAAACGGTGTCATAACCAGAGACTGCTTTAGCTCATAGAGACCAGAGTGCTCCTCCTACATCCCTTTACATAAAGCTCAAACAGACCAGAGTGCTCCTAAAACAACACCCCTTTACATAACCAGACTGCTGCCTCCTGCAACAACAGCTCAAACAGACCAGAGTGCTCCTAAAACAGTTCCATCCCTTTACATAACCAGACTGCTGCCTCCTGCAACAACAGCTCAAACAGACCAGAGTGCTCCTAAAACACTTACACTGTTATAACTGCTGCCTCCTAACTGAGCGCTGGCTGAGAGCGAGATCTGCGTTCACAGCGACATTACAGAGTGCAGCCGACGGAGAATTATAATCCCTTTATAACTAGACTGCTGCCTCCTGCAACAACAGCTCAAAGACCAGAGTGCTCCTAAAACGCATCCCTTTAGATAACCAGACTGCTGCCTCCTGCAACAACAGCTCTGAATTGGGTATGCTGGTGGCTCCATCCCTTTACATAACCAGACTGCTGTTGCTGATCAACACACACACTATTCCTTTAGTAAGTGTTGCCCCTCATCCTGAGTCAGACCTAAAACACTTCCCCTTTACATCACCCGGTACGGTCTAGGCACAGTTCAGAGTGGGAAGGTCACTAGAGCTACATGAATCAGTGCACTGTTCATGACATACTGTCTGTAGCTTGGAAACGGCCTCCCCAGACAGGCTAGGGACACATCCCAGCTCGAAAGTTGATGACACCGACGCCTGTGCCTTTAATAGATGGAACTTGACCCATGTGCGCTTCAAACACTGTGGTTTCCAATCGCCCCCCTGCACTGAGCTCTGCACTGATGGGCTACAGTTAAGGTGGCGCTGAGACCAGAGTGATAAGTGTGAGAGCTTTACATGAGACTGCTGCCTCCTACAGCTGGAGACCACAGTGCTCCTAACACACTGACATCCCTTTACATAACCAGACTGCTGCCTCCTGCAACAACAGCTCAGAACAGACCAGAGTGCTCCTAAAACACTTACATCCCTTTACATAACCAGAGACTGCTGCCTCCTGCAACAACAGCTCAGAACAGACCAGAGTGCTCCTAAAACAGTTCCATCCCTTTACATAACCAGACTGCTGCCTCCTGCAACAACAGCTCAGAAGAGACCAGAGTGCTCCTAAAACACTTACATCCCTTTACATAACCAGACTGCTGCCTCCTGCAACAACAGCTATATATAGACCAGAGTGCTCCTAAAACACTTACATCCCTTTACATAACCAGAGACTGCTGCCTCCTGCAACAACAGCTCAGAACAGACCAGAGTGCTCCTAAAACACTTACATCCCTTTACATAACCAGAGACTGCTGCCTCCTGCAACGACAGCTCAGTCAAGGATGTCATACTTTGCTGCTGCTACCAGTGTAGCAGTTCAAATGCCTCCTGTTGCATTTAGACCAGACTGCTGCCTCCTGCAATAACAGCTCAATACAGACCAGAATGCTCCTAAATGTGTTACATCCCTTTCATAATTTAGACTGCTGCCTCCTTTTTATTTAGCTTATGAGACCAGAGTGCTCCTAAAACCTGTGCATTGCTTTCATAACCTCTGCTGCCTCCTGCAACAACAGCTCTGGGTTGACCAGAGTGCTCCTAAAACAGTCCATCCCTTTACAAAAGAAAGCCTTGTGGAGCTGTGTGCAGCGAGTGCTCCTTGTACACAAACCCCAGCCCTCTCTGGGTGTCACTCCCTTAAAGGAGAAGCACCAGCAAGGAACCTGATCACACAGCAGCACTCCCGCCTGCATCACTCCTGCAACAACAGCTCAGAACAGACCAGAGTGCTCCTAATACAGCATGCTTTCATAACCAGACTGCTGCCTCCTGCAACGACAGCTCAGAAGAGACCAGAGTGCTCCTAAAACAGTTCCATCCCTTTACATAACCAGACTGCTGCCTCCTGCAACAACAGCTCAGAACAGACCAGAGTGCTCCTAAAACACTTACATCCCTTTACATAACCAGAGACTGCTGCCTCCTGCAACAACAGCTCAGAACAGACCAGAGTGCTCCTAAAACACTTACATCCCTTTACATAACCAGACTGCTGCCTCCTGCAACAACAGCTCAGAACAGACCAGAGTGCTCCTAAAACACTTACATCCCTTTACATAACCAGACTGCTGCCTCCTGCAACAACAGCTCAGAACAGACCAGAGTGCTCCTAAAACACTTACATCCCTTTACATAACCAGACTGCTGCCTCCTGCAACGACAGCTCAGAAGAGACCAGAGTGCTCCTAAAACACTTACATCCCTTTACATAACCAGAGACTGCTGCCTCCTGCAACGACAGCTCAGAAGAGACCAGAGTGCTCCTAAAACACTTACATCCCTTTACATAACCAGAGACTGCTGCCTCCTGCAACGACAGCTCAGAACAGACCAGAGTGCTCCTAAAACACTTACATCCCTTTACATAACCAGACTGCTGCCTCCTGCAACAACAGCTCAGAAGAGACCAGAGTGCTCCTAAAACACTTACATCCCTTTACATAATAAGAGACTGCTGCCTCCTGCAACAACAGCTCAGAACAGACCAGAGTGCTCCTAAAACACTTACATCCCTTTACATAACCAGAGACTGCTGCCTCCTGCAACAACAGCTCAGAACAGACCAGAGTGCTCCTAAAACACTTACATCCCTTTACATAACCAGACTGCTGCCTCCTGCAACAACAGCTCAGAACAGACCAGAGTGCTCCTAAAACACTTACATCCCTTTACATAGGAAGAGACTGCTGCCTCCTGCAACGACAGCATCATGAAAACTTCAGGGCAGGTGGAGGAAAACACTTACACAGAATAACAAGACACACTGAGTGAGGCACTGCTTGAAAACTGCGGCTGGTTTTTCAAAGCTTGTAATCAGAAGAGACCAGAGTGCTCCTAAAACACTTACATCCCTTTACATCAGAGACTGCTGCCTCCTGCAACGACAGCTCAGAACAGACCAGAGTGCTCCTAAAACACTTACATCCCTTTACATAACCAAAAACTGCTGCCTCCTGCAAAAACAGCTCAGAACAGACCAGAGTGCTCCTAAAACAGTTCCATCCCTTTTTCCTGAACAAACCATCGACTTCAGAATGATCCACACTGCTTAAACTGCAATAAAAGAGGATTACAAAATCTGGATCACAGACGTTTTGAAAAACTGGCCCCAAATAAAAATATGCAGCAACTTTTAAATATATTTTATTGCAAATCAAACTCCTTGCATTCACGTCATACAAAAAAAAAAAAAACACACCCAAGGTACAAAAACCTGGGGGACAAGAATATTTAACCCCGATCTCCAGGGAACCCAGACGTATCTATCCCATAGTTCAGGGATTGGGTATGTCTGATTCTTCCAGTCCAGGTCTTTGTTCCAACCCTGTTTAACTGAACGAACTAAACCTCCATCCAGGTCATTATCTCATTTTACCTGTTAAACCTGGAGTGGAGTAACCCTCCCCGATCGTGACTGAACACCCCTGCAAAACCAACCGAGTATCTAGCCCCTGTGTGTCTCAACAGACACTAATTCAAAACACAAAAGGAAATGGCACGATTTAAAATGTTATTTTCAACAGGGGCTGCATGATTTACAGGCTTCCTGAGAACAGAAAAAAAGAGACTGAACCTGGGAGAGGAGGAGGAGAGGGGACAGGGCAGCTGGATTAACACAGAGCTAAAGCATGGCTGGATTTAGATCATTAAACAGACCCCCTCAGTCTCAGACAGGAGTCCATGGCAATTTCAATGTGCATTTTTAATATTAAAATGGGTTTGTTTATTTTCATGGTTCACGGTTTGAACTCAAACCTGTCCTGGAATGGCAGCACCCTGGGGTCAGCTTTGCGTTAAGTAACTCGGGGTTTCAGAACCCCCCCCCCCCCCCCCCGACGACTAGTTCCCAGAGGATTCTGGGATAGAGGAGGGACTTGGCAGGTTGAATCAGATTTTCCCAGGATCCTCCTTCAGTGTCACCGTCCTGTTGAACACCAGCTGTAGCAAGGAGACGGAGACAGAGAGAATTATAAAACAACAACCATATCGGCTAGTTCCTGCAGTGCTGGGATAACGCTCTCACAAACGCTCAGGAAAACAGATGTGGCTTCTCATCGATGTTCTTGCGATAACAGTCTAAAAGTACACTTTTTTCCTCATATAACAGTAAAGTCTCTGGAGTAAAATAAAGGCGGTACCCCTCTCAGATTCCCTTCTGAAGAGAGTGAAGCAGCCTCCTGCACTGCACACGATGTGCGCTATTTACTTCACAGCTTATCCATACACTGGGCTGGCATCCTTTACCTCTCTTCAATAGTCATTTATACACTGTGTGAAATCAGAGGTGGAAATGAGACTCCCATTGCATAGCAGTTTGACCCACTCCTGGTTTTATTACAAGTTTAATAAGCCACACCGCAGCTTGTTACCTGTGCAGCGTGGAGAAGCAAGCTCTCAGTAACCCTGGAATGGGTGAAACAGCTATGCAATAGGAGTCTCTGTATTTCAAGCACTGTTTGTTCCAGCAGCAGTTCTGATGCATTATTTCCCCACCTTGCTTTCGGTGCTGTCAGGGTCCACAGAGAAGTATCCGACCCGCTCGAACTGGAACTGGTCGAACACTTTGGCGCCGGCCACGGATCGGTCCACCATCGCATCTTCAATCAGCTGCAGGGAATTCTGGGACGAGAGAAGGAGGAGAGGGGTGACGTCACTCAACAAGCAGGGGCAGGAGTGGCTGCAACCCTAGCATGCAGACTTTCACCCAGAACTGTGGAAAACACTGCAGCTTTTGCATGGTCACAAGAAGCAGCTGCTTGTCTGAGCTAATTAAGGGTGTATCTTGGTGAACACTTTTCTGTTTTGTATGAGCTCCGTTCATGACTGTTTGTTAATTTTCACAATCCTGCATCTTAACGGGATGTCTTCATCAATGTTAAAATAAAAAAATACTGACCTCCATTTAACACTCGCTGAAAAAGACTTCTAAGCCAAACGTTTGTCATTTATTTAGTTACTCCCATTGCACAGCAGTGTGATCCACTCCTGGTTTCACTGTGAGTTTATTAAGACACACCTGAACTTGTTACCCGTACGCTGTGGCTAATCAAGCTCATATTAAAACCTGGAATGGGTGCCACTGCTCTGCAATAGCAGTCTTATTTCCACCCCTGTAGTTTCTTTACCCAGTAGCTGGCATGTCCACAGAGACTCCTGCACCCGCCGAGACGGCTCATTTGAAATCAGAACGCACGCAAACAAGGTCAGAACTAGGAAAGGGGTGCTGCACAGAGGGGTTAATACAGGAGCACTCACAGGGTTGATATCACTCAGGAATCCCCCCGGGACCTCTGAAGGGTCTTCAGGGTTCTTGTGCAGGAACCTGCAGTCAGACACAGACAGACCGGCACGCACTCATTAAAACATCTTGCTAGGAAGAACGAAGGAACTGTTTGGTATGTCAGAAACAAATGCCTGTGCCAGTGTGGGTCCTCTGCTCAGAACATGTAGACACAATTTCAGATCAATAAGAGATTATAAAACTATAAACATCATAAGCTTCCAATACAGTGATGTAAATAAGACTCCCATTGCATAGTGGTTCATTCCATTCCTGGTTTCACTAAGACACACCTGAGCTTGTTACCTGCACACACACACAGTGGCTAATCAAGCACACAAACCTGGACTGCGTGAAACTGCTGTGCAACAGGAGTCTTACTCACATCCCTGTCTTCCTAATTCTAATATTGGACAGGAAATCAAAGCAGCGAGAAAAAAGTATTAAAACCAAGAAGCAAGAAGCCAAAACGAGAAGTGCAGCCTAACTCTTCACAAAAGACTTAAAAAAAGTGTAAAGAAAGAGAAAGCAAGAGATGAGTCACTCACAGTCTCTCGTACAGCCGCACCTCGCAGCGCAGCGGGTTCGATACCCACTGGATGAAGGCTTTGGGTTTCTCCCTGGCGTCGGCTCTGGCACAGGACACCTGCAGCTCCACCACCTTCCCGCTGGGGTCCTGGAGAGGGAGGGGTTAGCGTTATGGCTCCGAGTCTGAACTCATTCCACTCATCTCACAGGACAGTTCTAGAGACAGCAATGCTATCGCTTTGAACACTGAACTGGTGTGCTGGCGTGCATGGAAACGTATTTGGATACGGCAGGACACATTAAGTAACAGCAAACCAGCATTATCGTTATTATTATTATTATTATTATTACTATTATTATTATTTTGTACAAATCTCTTATCATATGAACTGTTCCACCCCTACCTACCATTCTGCTATCCAAGCACCCACTCCCGGTAACAAGCAAGAGCCCACTCACCTTAATGACCTTCTGCACAGAGATGACGTACCCAGCATGCCGCAGTCCGACCGGCTGGTCTGGGGTCAGGCGCTTGTACCCCTTCTCTGTGACCTGCGAAGGGGAGACACTGCGGGGTCAGGGGAGACTGTCTCAAACTGCTCACTGCCAGGCACAGACAGACAGACAGACAGACAGAGAGCAGCTTGGTCCCAGCCAGCCCGCTCTCACCTCTCTGAAGTCAGCCTGCTCGATGAACACCGTGGAGGAGAAGTGGACAGAGTGGGAACCGCGGCTCTCATCGGCTGGGAAATCAGGGACCTTCACCTCCATCTGCAGGGACAGGGAGAGAGGGAGGGGAGATTAGTTCCAGCTTCAAATATATTTGGTATGTTGTGAATATCAACGTGTTTGTAAACAGTTTGTCTTAAATGAGACACAGCATGCTAAGCAAAAGAATGTATTTGCAATGTATTGACTTTAAGACATAAAAAATACCTCCTTGAAATGCAGCGGCATGAGTGTTATAAATAAAGGATTCAAATCCAACGACTGCTATGTTTGAAAATAAAGTATGTTTAAACCTAGATTTAGCTGCTGATATCGGAGAATGACTTTCCCTCAATCAAGCTCTGCATCTGCTATAAGCAACGAAACAGCGTGGTGTGGAGCAGAGCCATTCACCCAGCAGCACTGACTGTGGGTGTGGAGCAGAGCGATTCACCCAGCAGCACTGACTGTGGGTGTGGAGCAGAGCCATTCACCCAGCAGCACTGACTGTGGGTGTGGAGCAGAGCCATTCACCCAGCAGCACTGACTGTGGGTGTGGAGCAGAGCCATTCACCCAGCAGCACTGACTGTGGGTGTGGAGCAGAGTGATTCACCCAGCAGCACTGACTGTGGGTGTGGAGCAGAGCCATTCACCCAGCAGCACTGACTGTGGGTGTGGAGCAGAGCGATTCACCCAGCAGCACTGACTGTGGGTGTGGAGCAGAGTGATTCACCCAGCAGCACTGACTGTGGGTCTGGAGCAGAGCCATTCACCCAGCAGCACTGACTGTGGGTGTGGAGCAGAGCCATTCACCCAGCAGCACTGACTGTGGGTGTGGAGCAGAGCCATTCACCCAGCAGCACTGACTGTGGGTGTGGAGCAGAGCCATTCACCCAGCAGCACTGACCAGAGCACTGATTCACCCAGCAGCACTGACTGTGGGTGTGGAGCAGATTCACCCAGCAGCACTGACTGTGGGTGTGGAGCAGAGCCATTCACCCAGCAGCACTGACTGTGGGTGTGGAGCAGAGCCATTCACCCAGCAGCACTGACTGTGGGTGTGGAGCAGAGCCATTCACCCAGCAGCACTGACTGTGGGTGTGGAGCAGAGCCATTCACCCAGCAGCACTGACTGTGGGTGTGGAGCAGAGCCACTCACCCGCTCATTCTGTCACTGGAATTGAATTAATGTGAGACAGACTCGAGAATGAGATCCGATAAGAAGAATATTCACTCGGGAACTCCAAATAAGAAAGATGCTGGATATGTCAGCGCTTGTTGTGGGAGTTTGTTTAGATGCTGGATATGTCCGTGCTTGTTGTGGGACTTTGTTTAGATGCTGGATATCTCAGCGCTTGTTACGGGAGCTCATTTAGCCCCAGTGCACACGTACCTGCTGAGGGGCAGGGAAGTTGTTGATGGTGACTCTGAGTGGCTCCAGCACAGCCATGACTCGCGGGGCGCTGTCGTTCAGAACCTCGCGCACACACGCCTCTAGGAGGTGGGGTTCCATTGTCGTCTGGGCAACCGTCACTCCCACCTGCCAACACCACAGCAGAACAAAAAAAAAACAAACAAACAACATTAATATGAAATATTAGATGGTTACATTGTAAACTGTGTAGTAAAAGACACCACAAGCACATTCACAGTTTTAAATAGAA
Organism: Polyodon spathula; assembly: GCF_017654505.1. Taxonomy (NCBI): domain Eukaryota; kingdom Metazoa; phylum Chordata; class Actinopteri; order Acipenseriformes; family Polyodontidae; genus Polyodon; species Polyodon spathula. Next base: position 37,969,622 of record NC_054549.1, on the reverse strand, counting down.
ATAAATTAGTGTAGTTACCACGGGATCAAAGCTGCCACAGAATTCACATTTCGAGAGCTTAAATATGATATTTTGTTTTCCTGTCATTTTTTACATTGGTCTTTTCAGAGTAGACACTAATAAACCAAGTCAGGTGAAAAAAAACTGAACTCGTTTGCTGAAATCTGTACATTTTATTCTTTTGCAAGCAAAGAACCAAAAGCTTAGATACTCAGCACACAGTGGGGAGTGGGGGCACTAGCTATACTAAGGAGGTAAGGAAGTTGATTTTCCCGCTCTCCTCTCTCACCCTGGCACAGAAGTTGTTGATGGCCTCAGCAGGGAAGCCCCTCCTCCTCAGCGCAGTGAGAGTGAAGAGTCTGGGATCATCCCAGTCCCTGCAAAGAACATAGGGGGTTAACACAGGAGCACAAGCATTGCAACACACTGTCCCCTTACCTCTCCCACCCCCAGTCCCCTCACCTCTCCCACCCCAGTCCACTCACCTCTCCCTGTCAGTCCCCTCACCTCTCCCACCCCAGTCCTCTCACCTCTCCTCTCCCTGTCAGTCCCCTCACCTCTCCCACCCCAGTCCCCTCACCTCTCCTCTCCCTGTCAGTCCCCTCACCTCTCCTCTCCCTGTCAGTCCCCTCACCTCTCCTCTCCCTGTCAGTCCCCTCACCTCTCCCACCCCAGTCCACTCACCTCTCCTCTCCCTGTCAGTCCCCTCACCTCTCCTCTCCCTGTCAGTCCCCTCACCTCTCCTCTCCCCCAGTCCCCTCACCTCTCCTCTCCCTGTCAGTCCCCTCACCTCTCCCACCCCAGTCCACTCACTTCTCCCTGTCAGTCCCCTCATCTCTCCCACCCCCCAAAGTCCCCTCACCTGACGGCCCCAGTCTCCACCAGCTTGACGATCTTCCTCTTGGACACCACAGTGTAGGTGAGGTTGAGGCGGCCGTACTCCCACTGCACAGGGCAGTACACATCCAGCGCATTGCACAGCCAGAAATACGAGGACCGCCTGACAAAGAGAGAGCAGAGAAGAGAGAGAGAGAGAGACATGAAATACATCAGAGACAAATCATAATCGCACTGTCTTCCAAAAAAGCCCATCATCAGAATCAGCACTCCTATAAATCACACTGCTTATCACATTCTGAAAACTTAACTTCTTGTGCTCTTTTGTGGCGTGCTTTGAGATGACCCTTATGACGATGGTGGTGGTGGCAATAATATTATTATTATATGGTCTCTAACTTGCAACATTGCAGACCTCTACATTTGGTGCAGGAAAAAATAACCCCACTCAGTGGCTCAGTGTAGGATAAATAATTCTAGTTAACAGTCTTAGGAAAGCCCCTGTATAATTTCAAAGTGAAAAATGGGTCTTACTATCTAGTGTTGCATCCCCCACATTATAAAGACACTGAAAGTCTTTCAGTTTAGTTACAGCAGGGTGGTGTTTGAGCTCTCACGGCAGGGTGGTGTTTGAGCTCTCACGGCAGGGTGGAGTTTGAGCTCTCACGGCAGGGTGGAGTTTGAGCTCTGATCGCAGGGTGGTGTTTGAGCTCTCACGGCAGTTTGAGCTCTGGCAGGGTGGTGTTTGAGCTCTCACGGCAGGGTGGTGTTTGAGGTGGCAGGGTGGTGTTTGAGCTCTCACGGCAGGGTGGAGTTTGAGCTCTGACGGCAGGGTGGTGTTTGAGCTCTGGCAGGGTGGTGTTTGAGCTCTGACGGCAGGGTGGTGTTTGAGCTCTCACGGCAGGGTGGTGTTTGAGCTCTGATCGCAGGGTGGTGTTTGAGCTCTGATCGCAGGGTGGTGTTTGAGCTCTGACGGCAGGGTGGTGTTTGAGCTCTGATCGCAGGGTGGTGTTTGAGCTCTGATCGCAGGGTGGTGTTTGAGCTCTCACGGCAGGGTGGTGTTTGAGCTCTGACGGCAGGGTGGTGTTTGAGCTCTGATGGCAGGGTGGTGTTTGAGCTCTGATCGCAGGGTGGTGTTTGAGCTCTCACGGCAGGGTGGTGTTTGAGCTCTCACGGCAGGGTGGTGTTTGAGCTCTGATCGCAGGGTGGTGTTTGAGCTCTGATCGCAGGGTGGTGTTTGAGCTCTGATCGCAGGGTGGTGTTTGAGCTCTGATCGCAGGGTGGTGTTTGAGCTCTGATTCAGGCTGGACAGCATGTTTCTTACCTGGCCTGGAACTCTTTGGTGCAGAGGGAGTGGGTGATGTGCTCGATGGAGTCACACAGGCAGTGAGTGTAGTCATAGGTGGGGTAGATACACCTGAGCACAGAGAGAGAGGGAGAGTGAGCAGACAGGGCTACACTGAGAATACAGCCAACACTTCAAGGCATGTTCCATGTTTGCAATAGCATGTGCCTCTATCAAAACTGCCCATTTGAGACGATATACAGTTCATGAAAGTGCAAAACAGATCAAACGTGTGTGTACCAGGGATCTCCTATTCGATGGTAAGGTGTGCATTTACCTGTGTGTCTGTCTGTATACAGTCCTGTGGTGGGGTATGTGTGTGTCACACACACACTGTGTGTGTCACAGTGCCTTTCAGTTTGTCTCCAGTTTGCACACACTTGTCGTGTGTGTGTTGGGTGTGTGTGTGTGTGTGTGTGTGTGTGTGTGTCCTGTGTGTGTGTGTGTGTGTGTGTGTGTGTGTGTGTGTGTGTGTGTGTGTCGTGTCCACCACAGGTGTGTGTGTGTGTGGTGTGTGTGGTGGTAGTTCCACAAGGTCAGCCTGTGTTGTGTCGGTGTGTGTGTGTGGTGTGTGTGTGTGTGTGTGTGTGTGTGTGCCAACGTGTCTCAGGACACCGCCGGGTGTGTGTGTGTGTGTGTGTGTGTGTGTGTGTGTGTGTGTGTGGTGTGTGTGTGTGTGTGTGTGTGTGTGTGTGTGTACCAGGTGTCTCCAGTCCTGTGGCGGGGTGTGTGTGTGTGTGTGTGTGTGTGTGTGTGTGTGTATAACCAGGTGTCTCCCATTCCCTGTGGTCACCACCCACCCACAACCATGTGGTGGTGTGAGTCAGGTAGCCCCCACACTGTGTCCAGTCCACGTCTGTGTGTGTGTGGTGTGTGTGTGTGTGTGTGTGTGTGTGTGTGTGTGTGTGTGCTGTGCCCAGGTGTCTCCACTCCACGTGTGTGTGTGTGTGTGTGTGTGTGTGTGTGTGTGGTGTGTGTGTGTGTGTGTGTACCAGGTGTCTCCAGTCCTGTGGTGGGGTGTGTGTGTGTACCAAGTGTCTCCAGTCCTGTGGTGGGGTGTGTGTGTGTGTACCAGGTCAGTCCTGTGGTGGGTGGTGTGTGTGTGTACCAGGTGTCTCCAGTCCTGTGGTGGGGTGTGTGTGTGTGTGTACCAGGTGTCTCCAGTCCTGTGCGGGGTGGTTGAACAGGTGAGTGGTTTGTGTTTGTGTGTGCCACCACCAGGTGTCTCCAGTCCTGTGGGTGGGGGTGGTTTGAATGTGTACACCCAGGTGTCCCCATCCTGTCGTGGGTCACCCCACCCCAGTTGTTCTCCATTCATGTGTGTTGTGTGTGTGCCCTCCAGTCCTGTGTTGGTCACCAGGGGTCCAGTCTTCTGTGTCCAGGTGTCTCCAGTCCTGTGGTGGGGGGTGTATTTGATGCGGTACGCCACAGGGTCCATCTTCCCATCCTCCATGACCAGCTTCATCCGCAAAGTTGCCTCGCCCTCCATAAACTTCCCTTTCCTCATCCCCTGCAGAGAACAGCGACAGAGAGACCATTACACACACAGAGTACTGCAGAAAACACACAGACAGGCATGCACACAGAATGACTCCCTCTTTATTCAGAGATCAGCAGGGGCTCTCCTAGTGGGTCACTGACAGACAGACAGAGACACTCTCTCTTTACCTCAAAGAGCAGGAGTGACTCCTCAGTGGGTCTGTCTCTCCAGGGGGAGGGAGGGGGGTTGTGTCCCTTGATCTCCTCCACTCGCTGGTGACACACGTAGGCGTGACCCCTGAACAGGAGAGGGGGAGAGAGGGGTGGAACGGGGGTCACTACCGGCACTGACATTCTGATAGAGAGCTACACACCTCTGCAAAGTTACATGCGCAGCTGCTACCCATGCGCTCCAATGGGGGGACACCACTAAACAATAGCATGAGTAAAACAAGTGAAATGAACGAAGCGCCGGCCTCACCTCCTGATGAGCTCCACAGCCCAGTCATACAGCTGCTGGAAGTTATCAGAGGCGTGGGTCACAGCGTAGGGCTTGTAACCTGCGGACAGAGACGGGCGATAAAACACAAAAATCAAACGAGTCCACAGACAGGGGGGAATTAAAGACTTACCAGCGTGTGTTCAAAACACTCCGAGAGCCGCGGAGCTAAAACTAGAACTCCGAGGACACGTCTGTAGCTTTGCAACTATATCAACTTACAAGAGGCGAAGCTCTAATGCAGCACAAGGTAAAACCGATAAGAGAATTAGAAGCACAGCGACGAAGGCAATGGCGCGATTAATTTGTCCATTTCACTGAAGTTTCTTGGAAATCTTTCCTAGCCGAGAGTTTTTGAAGTTAAGGACAATCTTCCAATGCAACACAACCAGTTAGTTTCCAATCCCCTTCCTTCCAGTCACCCACACCCAGCGCTTACCTAAACACTACAACATGATGGCAATACAGTCTCTACCCCCAGCCCCCATCTACCCTCCTGCCAGCTCTGCCAGCCCCTCACCCAGCCACTCCACCATGTCTCGGATGCCAGTGAAGTATTTCTCCTCCTCCTTCTCGGGGTTTGTGTCGTCGTAGCGCAAGAAACAGATGCCATTGTTCGCCTGGAACACACGAGAAAAACCTCTGTTTTGCACAAATCCTTTAATTACTTACCTACTTACAGGACAAGATAACATGTATATCCTCCGATGATGCTGAAGTGGAGTTTATGTACAAAACACACAAAGCTGAAACTGAACCAGGCTGAACGGGAGCTCTCTGCTGAAGTGTGAAGACCATGTGGACCGAGGATACTCCCTGAATGACAGGACTGTGCTGGAACTCCTATCCCTGAACGACAGGACTGTGCTGGAACTCCTATCCCTGAACGACAGGACTGTGCTGGAACTCCTATCCCTGAACGACAGGACTGTGCTGGAACTCCTATCCCTGAACGACAGGACTGTGCTGGAACTCCTATCCCTGAACGACAGGACTGTGCTGGAACTCCTATCCCTGAACGACAGGACTGTGCTGGAACTCCTATCCCTGAACGACAGGACTGTGCTGGAACTCCTATCCCTGAATGACAGGACTGTGCTGGAACTCCTATCCCTGAACGACAGGACTGTGCTGGAACTCCTATCCCTGAACGACAGGACTGTGCTGGAACTCCTATCCCTGAACGACAGGACTGTGCTGGAACTCCTATCCCTGAATGACAGGACTGTGCTGGAACTCCTATCCCTGAATGACAGGACTGTGCTGGAACTCCTATCCCAGAATGACAGGACTGTGCTGGAACTCCTATCCCTGAACGACAGGACTGTGCTGGAACTCCTATCCCTGAATGACAGGACTGTGCTGGAACTCCTATGGCTGGTTTATGACTGGGCGGCACTCACCTTGGCATAGCCGAAGTTGAAGTTGATGGCCTTGGCGTGGCCTATGTGCAGAATCCCGTTGGGCTCCGGGGGGAAGCGTGTTCGAACCTGCAGCACAAAGACTTACATCAGAGCAGCGCGAGAGACAGACGTGCACTCACACACCCTGCACACACACACTACACAGACACACACCCTACACACCACACACACACAGAGACACAGATAGAATGTGGGAGCTGAGACTGCACCTGCCCGCCTGTCAGTTCCAGGTGCTCCTGGAGCAGTGTCATGGTGTTAGGAGTCACGACGTAGCCCTCCGTCTTGTAGTTCTCACCTGGAGGAAACAGACAAGAATAACAGCGATGCCAGCGAGGACCCCCTGAAACGCTGTGAATAAATGAGTGAGACGCACTCACCTGGTTTGTGGAATTTCATCGCCTCTCCTCTGAGCTGCTCCATCAGAGACTTTCCTTCCAGCTTCACATCCCCTGAAAACACACACAATGCGACAATCACTATTGTAACATCCCCGGGATAAGAAATACAGAACAACAATAACAATATACACAGGAGCTATATTGAGAATCATAGAATGCAGCAATGTACCAACTCAAAATTATTAACCCTTTGCGGTCCTATGTCGGATCAGGTCTGACACTGCAATTTTCCCTTTCCAGTCTGATGGCATAAAGCACAGGTCTCTAGTCATTTTCACCTCTGGAATAAGCCGAGAAAACAAGCCGAGTGAGACCGAGAGCAGCCAAATGAAGCCGAAAAAAAGGGCGTATCGGAGCAATACAGTAGCCCCCTGTACCACAGTGATAACACAGACACCAAGGAGGCAGCTGCTTCCGCATCCAGCACTCAAAGAATATCACAGGCATCTGCAGAGCTTTCTGAGAGGTTACAGTAACAAAATAATAACTCGGATCATTGTTGAGGAGTTTGGTGATAAAACGAGTGATCAGGAGAGGATTTATCAGTATGCACGTCTATAAAGAGGTATGTGAAAAATACAGCGAACAAGGGGTGGGGCTTGGCCGGAGATACAGTGCTGATGTCCTTTTGCACTGCCTTTTAAACCTGTTTTACTCTGAAAAAAAATATTTTAAATAGCGTGTGGGAAAATAAATTGGACCCGACGTGTCTGACAAGCGCTGAATAAACTGACTGCAAAGGGTTAACATACACAGACACAGACAGACACACACACACACACACACACACACACAGGTGGTCTGCACTGACTCTCACCCTCTACAGCCTCCTCCACCTTCTCATTCTCCACTGCAGCTTTCTGCTTTGGTGCCTGGGAACAGAGAATAATAGATACATAACTACAATTAATATAAACCACTCAATCATTTAACCTGACTGAGAAGAGCCTGTGGGATAAGTGGCAGGGCGCGCTGGGTTATTTTAGAGTGTTTTACAGCACTAGGGAATCGCTCTGGATTGCATTCACCACCAGTCCATGGTTATTACCCCTAAAAAGAGCTGTATGCATCCAGCTGGATTCCCTGCTACTGTGAAAGGCTGTAAAACAAACCCAGCTTTGGGTGTAGAATGATCAACTCAACCGCTAAACAAAGACCTGTTATAACAAATCAGAGACAAATAAGAGACAAAGATGAACATTAAAAAGAAATCACCTTGGCCTTCTTCTCCAAGTCTGCCTCAGTCTTTGGGCCCAGGAGGTGAAGCACCTGGAAGGGAATACAAGACAATGTGAAGCCTCTGCTAACCCTGCCTGAGCTCTCAGGAGAATCTCACAGGCAGAATGCCCGGGCTCTCAGGAGAATCTCACAGGCAGAATGCCCGGGCTCTCAGGAGAATCTCACAGGCAGAATGCCCGGGCTCTCAGGAGAATCTCACAGGCAGAATGCCCGGGCTCTCAGGAGAATCTCACAGGCAGAATGCCCGGGCTCTCAGGAGAATCTCACAGGCAGAATGCCCGGGCTCTCAGGAGAATCTCACAGGCACAATGCCCGGGCTCTCAGGAGAATCTCACAGGCAGAATGCCCGGGCTCTCAGGAGAATCTCACAGGCAGAATGCCCGGGCTCTCAGGAGAATCTCACAGGCAGAATGCCCGGGCTCTCAGGAGAATCTCACAGGCAGAATGCCCGGGCTCTCAGGAGAATCTCACAGGCAGAATGCCCGGGCTCTCTGGAGAATCTCACAGGCAGAATGCCCGGGCTCTCTGGAGAATCTCACAGGCAGAATGCCCGGGCTCTCTGGAGAATCTCACAGGCACAATGCCCGAGCTCTCAGGAGAATCTCACAGGCACAATGCCCGAGCTCTCAGGAGAATCTCACAGGCAGAATGCCCGGGCTCTCAGGAGAATCTCACAGGCAGAATGACTGCACACATGAAAAATCAAAGGGGGGGATGAAAATGCAATCTTAATCTACCAAAAAAAATAATAAATCAGTCTCCATGCATATGTTAAAAAGTACTGCTCCTGCAAATAAATAAAATAAATAAAATAACCTCCCTCACCTGCATGTCAACCTCGTTCTTGATTATCTTCCCGTCCGCCCACTTCAGCTGGTTCCTGGCCTCACCTGGAAGAAGACCCAACAAGACGTCAGGAACATACACTCCCAGCTCGGCTGAGATTAGAAACACACGCGCTATCGGTTTAAAGGAGCGCTGCCTAACAGAGTCTCTTTGGAAATCCCTTCTTCGTGTTACCTGGTGAAGGTGTGCTCAGAAACACTCAGTTACCTGGTGAAGGTGTGTCACAAACACTCCGTTATCTGGTGAAGGTGTGTCACAAACAATCAGTTACCTGGTGAAGGTGTGCCAGAAACACTCAGTTACCTGGTGAAGGTGTGCCAGAAACACTCAGTTACCTGGTGAAGGTGTGTCACAAACACTCCGTTATCTGGTGAAGGTGTGTCACAAACACTCAGTTACCTGGTGAAGGTGTGCCAGAAACACTCAGTTACCTGGTGAAGGTGTGCCAGAAACACTCAGTTACCTGGTGAAGGTGTGCTCAGAAACGCTCAGTTACCTGGTGAAGGTGTGCTCAGAAACGCTCAGTTACCTGGTGAAGGTGTGCTCAGAAACACCTCTGAACTGACAGCGAGGGGTTTCTAGCTATGAGGGGTAGTGCTTCTTGTAACAAACGCCCACGTCAATCCAATTTGTGCCAGCTGTTACCAGAAGCGTCCCTCCCCTCTCCTAAAGGAGCGCAGAGGCCAAAGCTTGAGCTTGAGCTGGTATTGGTACACTACAAACTATACAGTGCAGAGCTGCCAAGTTATATAGCAATTATCCCAGTACACAGTAGAACGGGATAGCTGGACAGCCAGCCAGACAGACAGATAGGCAGGCAGGCAGAGAGACAGGCAGACAGGGAGGCAGGAAGGCAAGGGGGCAGGTGGGCAGGCAGGCTTGACTCTTACCCATGAGCAGGCCCATGTTAAATCGATAGCGCTCTTTCAAGAGCAGCTCTTTGTGTTTGCTGATGATCGCTTCCACCTGAAACACACACACACGATTATATAATAAACATACACTATAACAGACATACACTATTTCATAAAATGTATTAAATTCAAAAACAGTGACAGGTACATAAAGCAGTACTAAAAGATATTATATATACATATGTTTTTAATGAATCATTCAAATGTGCTTCTATTTCTATATACACCACTACTGAGCTTCATGGATCAAAATAGTTTTAACACAGAAGTATAAAAACTTCCACCCTTTCTCAGGCTCTTCAATTGTAGCTGAAAAGTTCCCGTTCGGTCACTGTGTGCCTAATCGCTCCGTGTTAAATGAAACCAATTGCATTTTTAAAAAGTAACTGCCGGGGTTATTGTGACCGTGTCGGCTCGGCACGTGCCTGTCTCTGTCTCTGTCTCTGTGTCTGTGTCTGTCTCTGTGTCTGTCTCTGTGTCTGTCTCTGTGTCTGTCTCTCTCTCACCGTGTCCTCGATCTGCTCAGGGCTCACCACCACGCCTACACCACACTGCCACTCAAACTCCTCGGTGCTGATCGGATCCACCGGGTGACTCTTCACATAGTCCAGCGCGGCTGAGACACAGAGAGAGAGAAATGATTCTGCTCAGCGGAGCACAGGAATATAAAACGCACAGCTATATAAGAAAATGGGTTTTTTTTTGTTTGTTTTTTAAACACAGACACTTGACCATTAACCCTTTGTGGTGCTATGTTGGACCAGGTCCTCCTTTCCAGTCGGATGCCAGACCCTGTCCGACATCATCAAAAAGACGTCAAGCACGGGTCTCTAGTCGTTTTTTCAAAAAAAAAAAAAAAAAGGGGGCGTATCTGAGCAAAAGAGCTAGCAGCTGCACCACAGTGATAAGACAGACACAAACATAGAAGACAGCTGCTTTCTCATCCAGCAATCCAAGAATATCGAGGGCATTTTCAGAGCTTTTTGAGATGTTATAGTGTTATTGGACCTGACGCGACTGATAAGCGGTGAATAAGTGGACCTCTAAGGGTTAAGAGACAGTCCATGCTTCTATCAAACCAGGAGTGAAGTCCACACTCCAAAAGAATACACACACAGTGAATAAAAGAAATGGTGTTTCAGCACTATTAAGTGGTTACTGACTGGACTGAACCGAGGTGGAGACTCCCCACCCCCCCGAGACGCACCGTTGAGCTGCAGGTCTGTGCTGATCTTCTTGTGGGCGATGTACCCTGTGAGGAACCCCAATCTCTTCTGATCCTTCAGCTTCGACGCCAGGTTATACAGCAGGGTGCCTGTGCCCTTGTCAACCCCAGCACCCAGGACACCCTGAGCCTAGAGACAGAGAGAGAGGGAGGGAGAACAAATACCACTATCACTAAAGGACAGTCCCAACTGCACCAGCGAGGCAACACAGTGTAGCCCTGACAGCTTATACAACGCAGGAAACAAGACTTCCACTGCATAGCAGTTTGATCCATTCCTGATAAGCAATAGGCGTTTTATGTCCATCCCCGCAGCAGGGCGCCCAAGGGCCTTGAGAGGCATGAAATAAGGTACTCGGCTGTTTCAGAGCGATACAGACTGCTCTCTTTGATGTCAGGACTGACCACAGCAGGAAAACACGTTGAAATTCCGGCACTGCGGCCGCCAGCCAATGACGCACAACGATCGGGTGTAGGCAGGGAGCGCATATTACTAATCTAATGTATTTAATGAATAACGATATGATTAAGTGCTCTTCTTGATTACTGGCATTAAGACCCATAACGTCGCTCTCGTAACAAAAAAGCAACTTGAGTTTCTGTTTCACTTGTTTTTTTGAGAGAGGGCTGGTTGTTGCAGCTTTACTGCCGAAGGAAGACTTTGTACAGTACGGGCCCCTGCGGCCAAACCCAGCCGCTCTCCTGCTTCTCAGCCCCGGCGCCAGTTACCTGGGTGACGGCCTCCGTGAGTGCCGCGCTGAGCGCCTCGTTTTTCAGCGTCTCTTTCGCTTTCTGCTCGCTGAGACCGATGGAAATGAAGAGAGTCACCGGGTCTGCACTGCCACACGCCATCTTCGCTTCCCCGTCCACATGTACTGACGGAGACCTCTTCTGTTCGGTCGAGCCGTTCGTGAGCCGGGCCAATCACAGCCAAAGGGATCGGAATATTAGCCAATCACAAGCTACGACACGCCTGCGTGCTCCTGAGGGAGCCAATCGGAACCCTACCTGAGCGGATCGGTGGTTGCAGCGGGGTTGCGTCAGGCGCCAGGCGGGGAGCGCGGGTTACACGTGTGTGTGTCAAAACAAAGTGTCAGAAATTAAGCTGGCAAATATATTGGTAAATGAAATTAAAAAGTCAACATACTTTGATGGTAATATCTTTTAATGTCAACTTTTGCTTACGTATATCATCGATACGTGTAAAAAAAAAAAATAAAAAAAAAGCATAGCTAAAACATTATAACTAAAATATATTATAGCCCAAATACAATTGCATTAGCAAATATATAGTTCTGCACGGCACGCACCCCTGCATTTCCAGCCCTGAATTAAGGTTGTATTTACAAGCTTTTCCTTGCCCGGTTTGTTTCCGTTTTATTTTATTTTTTAGGTAATACAAACTAGATTTAAAAAAAAAAAGAAAAACTATTAAATTTTACAAATGTAAAATATATAATAAAGAAAACTGAATCAAAACTTTAAATAATAACAATAATAATAATAATAATAATAAATAACAATAATAATAATAATAATAATATCTTTAGATATAATAATAATAACGCTCATCTGTGTTGTCTTGGGATAGTCCGCCAGCAGTAAACCCTATCTTGTCGTCACTATGAAGAGTTCTGAGTGAGCCGCAGTTTCTGTCGTTATCCTGCAAACGTCCTGTTTTGGGCCCAGCAGAGTGGGGGTTTTTTTCTGATAACACCGTGTAACAATTTTTTTTTTTTTTTTTTTTTTTTTTTTTGGTTCCTGGGTAGTAAGTGTTATTTCCTAATTGTTTATGCCTCAAAAGTATAGAAAATGTCTATTATTCCCCACAAACTTTGCTTTTGTGACCAGGACAGTGATATTTCAAAATATCACTATTTCCGATGGGAAAATGTGTGTCTTCTCGTTCACATAAAGTCAGAAAAAAACAACATATGAATCCAAATTAACATGTATTTATACTAAAGTAATACAAAAATGACTACAAAAGATTTAGAAGTGAGTAGTTTTTTGAGATTTACGATTATACTGTATTTACAGAAGAAACTTGAATGCAAAATCCATGGAGTCTAATTCAACTTTTCAAATGTTGCAATACATAAAAAAACACACACACCATATTCAATTGAGATCAAGATTTATTTAATGAGTTGATTTTAGCAAAGAATGTTGAAATAAAGTTTTAAACATGTTTTAAACATGAAAGTGTTTCAACATTTATAAACTAATGCCAAATAAAAAAACAGGTTAAACAGAACAGGTAACAATTAATAAAATATGCTGAAGCTGCTTTCTTTCAGAAATTCGTTTCAGTAACATTTTCATTTTTCCCTTTTAAATACACTAACACTTTCGATCACAGGGTCACTGCAAACACAACGCAGTGCCAACAGGAAACAGAGAACAGAGGTGGTGGGTGGAGGTATTACATGAAAGGTTTCCCCCTTCTAGAAACTTACAGTAAATCAGTTCCACTGAAGGAGGGTTACAGAAATATCCCTCCTGGAACAGAGATTTCAAAATAATGGTTTCCCCAGAATGAAGCAGGTCATTTGGGAGAACTGTCTCTTGGTACAGTACTGGAATGAAAGAGGCAGCTACAACTGTAGCCCCCCCTTATCCAATGTAACAGCAAAACAAACATTTGAGGTTGAGGTTGACTTCAGTCAGGTGCGTCTCTCTCCCGACGTGGGTTTACTTGACTTTTGCAAAACTGAATATAAGGTACCGTGTTCCAGTGTACCAGAAATAGCCCCTCCCAGTACACCGGCATGATCACAGTGTGGCACCGGCTATCTCCCACTGCTCTTAATGGGAAGACTGCACGGAGAAAACTGCTAATAATATTATCAATAAGAACAAAATAAAAATGAGTCGGCACACTCTCAGTTCAATCCTAGAGCTAATCAAGTAACCAGCAATGCGGAACGTTTCCACTTCAGAAAACAAACAAACAAGGAAGCAAACCCGTGCAATACAACGAAACTCTGTATTCAGTCTCTCCGCGGCGTCCCAGCACACTCGCACAAATCTGTGGGTCAGGACCGGCCAGCTCTGGATACAGTCCTGCCTGGGTCGGGTTCGAAACTCCAGCAGAACAGCGCCAGACCCAAGCGCTTCCAATCGGGTCAGCAGGAAGATCAGTTCCTTTTATACTGCTGGGGGCTCCACTGAAGGAAGCGAAAATCATCCAGAACTATTTAATACGCAACCGCTGGAAACACTAAAGAAACCGAAGAAACGAGTGGAACTGTCAGCTGGGTCAGCCTTACTAGTTGATTCGATCATCCTAGACTCTGATAAAAGACAGACTGGTTTTAGAGCATTTTACAGCACGGAGGAATCTGGCCGGAGCGCATCAACCACTTAAAATGTACAAATAAATAAATAAACCTCCCTCAATAGTGAGAATCTGCTTCAGAAACAAGGCTTGCTCACGATACACATTTTATAGGGCCCAGGCACGCCCACCAGGCTCTCAGGAAAACCTGGAACGGCTCAAACAGCGATGCATCAGGAGTCCTCTGTCTTCGCGTACCCCTGGACATGCTTCAGTCTCTCCTCCCTGCTAGCTGCATTCTAGCAGCCTCCTCACACAGACCAGCCAGCTTCCCAACACAGGAAAACATCTTCATATTTTCAAGGAATTCACCCAAAAAAGAAAAAAAAAAAAAAATGCTGGGAAAATCTGAGTCCATCCCAGGTCCCTCTGACCATCCCAAAGAAAATCCTGAACAAGCATGAGGTTCCCATCGATCCTGAAATCCAAACCCGCACACCTCCCTCGCTCTCGATCATCTCTCCACCTGATGGAGCTCTCGTCTTGCAAGGCACCTCCCCCTCTCTTTCATTCCCTTGTTCTCTGTTCTTTCGTTGGTCTCCCTCGCAGTAGTGAGATATGCTTCTGCCTCATTGGCCACAGCAAAGAGCCCTGCCCATCCTCCTGTCTACGCCCCCGACCCCAGCTTGCTGTCCGATTGGCTGACTGAGGTTTCAGGGTGGAGCCACTCGTGTGCAAGGATTTGCTCCAGTGTGGGTCTGTCTTTGGGGTCCTGTGATAGGCACCACTCGATCAGGCGACAGCACGCTGCAGAGAGAATCGAGACAAGTTAGGAATACAGAACCAGCTGCAAAATCACGTGTGAAAAACATCAAGCAATCACCACGAAGGATTCTTCAAAATAAAACCTTTACTAATCGCTGTCTCACTGGCGGAGGTGCCTCCCTAGCCCATAGCCAGGTGTGGCTGTGCTGAAGTAGCTCCTCCCAGGGGTTGGGTGGCGCTGTGTTTACCTGCAGAGGGCTGGCGCTGGCGGTAGTGGATCTGCCCCAGCGTGATCTCATCGTCATGCTCGAAGGGGATGTCTCCACACACCATGTCGTACAGCAGGATCCCCAGAGACCACACCGCAGCCGGCTTGCCGTGGTACTGACCCGAACGGATCCACTCGGGGGGGCTGTACACCCGAGTGCCTGTGGGGGGAGACAGAGAGACGCTGTCAGTATATTTTAGCTCAATGGTCCTTCCAGTTTAACACAACAATAGACAGAAAGGCTTAACAGAAATCATCTCTTGTAGTGAATATAAAATGCATGTTATCTTTTTCTAATAAAAATATACAGGGCTACTAATTCCCTCCTCCCCTGCCCCTCACAGTCAATGTCATAGCTAATCTCTGTGGAGGTCCACCAGCACGTTCTCATGCCTACCCCTATCCCCTCTCCTCACCATCGAAGTCGTGGTAGAGCCCATCTCGGAGCAGGGCCCCCGACCCGAAGTCCAGTAGCTGCAGGGAGCCGCTCTGCAGGTCCACCAGCACGTTCTCGTCCTTGATGTCTCTGTGCAGGACGCCGCGGGCGTGGCAGTGCTGCACCGCGCGGCTCAGCTGGCTGAAGAAGGTCCGGGCCGTGTCCTCAGGCAGCGTCCCGCGCTCCGAGATGAAGTCAAACAGGTCCTGGCAAGACTCGGGCCTCTCCAGAACCATCAGGAACCCGTCGGGACACTCACGCCACTCCAGCATCCGGACCACCCCCCGCGAACCCCCCCCCACCGACACCTTCCGCAGGAGCATGATCTCCAGGGGTACCAGCCGGCCCTCCTGGGGAGAGGAGAGAGAGAGAGAGAGAGAGAGAGAGAGAGAGAGAGTGTAAAACCAGAGGGAGAGGAGAGAGAGAGGAAAACCAGGGGGAGGGGAGAGTCAAACCAGGGGGAGGGGAGAGAGCGAGCACAGGAGTGGCTCAAACCACTATGTAACAGGAGTCTTGCTAACATCCCTGTATTCACAACACCGCAGCAAGCACACTACCTTAATGGATTTTCTTGTTAATTATTTTGATTTGAGTTTTTTTTTTTTTGTTTGTTTTTTAAATCAAAGTTTGTGAGGTTAAGAGCTTCTGAACCTCTTGTTGGATTGATCTGAAGTTTTGTATGGATGTTCGCCACAGGGGAACCAAAGTGGCACAATTGACCAAACCACTATATAATGGGAGTCTGATTTCCTGTACATGCATTCAGATATTATTGATTGCATATGCAACCTAACAGAGCCTTCTCATTGGCTCAGAGGTACCCCCAGGCCTCACCACGGTGCATAGCTCTCCAAGCCGGTCCCTGGTCACGTACTTGATCGCCACCTGGAGGGGAGAAACAAAGACAGAAAACATGATTCCAACCCCAGCAGCAGCAGCGCTGCACCTAGAACCCATTGCCGTTGCACCTAGAAGCCTGTTAAAACACAGAGAAGCGTCACTGATTGATACTGACTGGGAAGGAGAGGCGCTCCTCGTTTTAAACTAACACGCTAATTAATGGAGTGTCAGCACCCTTAGTTACAGTATCATCCACAACTATTAAAACTCTCAATAATGCCAAATGCAGAAATACCGAAAGAAAGTGAACAAATTCAATGACAAACGTTAAGCTTTCTCAATGCCTCTTCTAGCTCAGCCTTTCGTCATGGGTGATCCTAACAGACACTCTCATTGGCTGAGGTGCACGTCTGTTTTGTCGAGAGAGAGAGGGGAGAGAAAGCCACACAGATGTAAACTCCAGGTGTGTGCTGGACTCACCGGCAGCCCGTCGCTGATGCGGACCCCTGCGTAGACCGTCCCGAACCCCCCTCTGCCAACCACTGGCCCCACCTGGTACACCTTCTCAAGGGGCTCCTTGACTGCACAGGGGAAACAGAGGCGACACAGACAGACAATCAGGATCACTGAAAACAGAAACAACTGGGGCTTGTGGCAAGAGATCCAAAAAGTGCACCACTCTGCACAGTGCAAAAGACCCCCAGCAGACTCAGCTGGGAACACTGATAGGTGGTGTTACAGTGTTATACCAAAGTGCTACCAGGGGTACATTTCATTCCATTGCACATAAAAACAAGCCATCCGCTCATTCACATTCACTGATCCTTCTACAGTACAAAGGTCTCCAGTGCCCGAGGAAGAAAAACAAGTTCATCACAGCCTGCATTATGCTGAACACTGGGCATGAGGAACCTCTCTTTAAATTCTCCTCCTCTTCCTCCAAACACATTGCTGCTTTCTTGGTTGAAAAAAGATCAATTTTGGATTTGTCTGACGGCTGGCAGCTAGGACCTTTGTTTCTGGTCTTGGTCCAGCTGCACAGAACCCTAAACAAAGACACGTGGGGACACGAATTCTACAGCTTATATTAACAACCACAAACACTGTGTGAATGAATATATATATATATATATATATATATATATATATATATATATATATATATATATGAGAGCTAAGGTTAAATTTATTGTAGACTTCTATTCACCCATAGCAATAACTCTCGGATTCCCCAGACCTCCTCTCCATACCGTGCAAATAGCGCTGCCTGTTATTAACAAATAACCCTTAGCGACCCTAGACAACAATGGACAGGAATAAACCAAACACGTTGTCAGCATGGGTCACCCATCCCGCTCCGAATCAGACTCGCTGCTGCTGTGGAAACAGTGCAAACCACGACAGCGTGTGTAGGAATACAAAACACAGACGCACGCACGCACCCTTTCTAACAGCCTGCAAGGGGCCGGTTTACCTGCTGCTGGCAACCCGGATTGTGAAGCGGCCGCTGGGGTTGCAATGTTCCTAAGAAACGTGCTCGTGTTGGGCATCGTCGGGGTAGAGGACAGCAGTATTTCCAATCAACAACAAAAAAATCAAATCAAATAGTTTTAAACGCTACGGTTTTATTGTCCGGTGCTTGGGGTGTTAATCCCCGAACTCCGCGCGCTCTTTCTGTGTTGTTGGGGTTTTGTGTTGTTGTTGTTGTTGTTGAGTTGCTTGGTATTTCAAACGATGGGGGCAATGGAGGAATAAAAACAAACAAAACAACGATCTTCCGACTTCCTCCCGCAGACACCGGCGAGGCTCCGCAGCTTTCAGCATTAGCGCGTCCTCAGTATGCCTCGCATTGACCCGCCCCTCCTAGTCCGTTTGCTGGTGTATTTTTCGCTTGCTTTCCACGCAGACAGGATCTTTAAATCGTAGGCTAGTTGCGCCCTCTTCCTCCTCACGAGTTTACAGCATGTTTCCCGTAAGCCGGGTGCGCGGGAGGGAGAGCAGGGAATCGGGTTCAACGCGATTCCCAGCCCGCAGTGCGTTCGCTCCACACGCCGGTTAAGCCGGTTCCTGAAGCCACGCTCCTCTCCTCTCCCTCTCCCTCCCCTCCTCTCCTCCCCTCCCCTCCCGCTCCTCTCCTCTCCTCTCTCACTGCAGCAGCATGCGGTCACCAGCCAGGCGGCGTCACACTCTGTATCCATTCATAAAAAAATCCCACCGGCCAATCACAGCGCGGCGCTGGCACAGCCAGGACACGCCTAACGGTCTCGGAACGCCCAGGCGGCAGCGCGGGAATTTTCATTTTGTCATAACAGACTTGGCCAATCACAGCGTGGATAGACAAAGGGGGTGGGGGCGATTGATGGACACCAAACAACAACAACAACAACAAAAAGGGGTTTCAGTAACACCCAGGGTGACCAATCAGGTCGGCGCTCGGTCGCCGTGGCAACAGGAGGCGCTGCAGGGTGCAGGCAGCCCTCTCCGCGGCGCTGCGGTACAGATCTGGCGTGAAACTGCGCAGCACAAATAAACAGCGGGGCTGAGGCGGCTTCTCTGCATCTAGATCTCTTTAAAAACAAACAAACGCGCTCCTGCCTCCCACAACCAGGCACGCATTACTGCCAGCAACTCTCCATGGTTCTGCAGTGTGCGATGAAAAGACGAGCGATACAATCCGTGTGCTTTCATTTCTTTCTTTATTTAGTGATTCTTATTTATCGATAAAATATAAACACACCCAGGTGAACAGGCGTGCTTTAAATATCTCCATTCCAGTGATACCCTATAAAGAACACTGTCTTTAAATATCTCCATTCCAGTGATACGCTATAAAGAACACTGTCTTTAAATATCTCCATTCCAGTGATACGCTATAAAGAACACTGTCTTTAAATATCTCCATTCCAGTGATACCCTATAAAGAACATTGTCTTTAAATATCTCCATTCCAGTGATACCCTATAAAGAACACTGTCTTTAAATATCTCCATTCCAGTGATACCCTATAAAGAACATTGTCTTTAAATATCTCCATTCCAGTGATACCCTATAAAGAACACTGTCTTTAAATATCTCCATTCCAGTGATACCCTATAAAGAACACTGTCTTTAAATATCTCCATTCCAGTGATACCCTATAAAGAACATTGTCTTTAAATATCTCCATTCCAGTGATACCCTATAAAGAACACTGTCTTTAAATATCTCCATTCCAGTGATACCC
This sequence comes from Polyodon spathula, assembly GCF_017654505.1. NCBI lineage: Eukaryota > Metazoa > Chordata > Actinopteri > Acipenseriformes > Polyodontidae > Polyodon > Polyodon spathula. Next base: position 37,950,604 of record NC_054549.1, on the reverse strand, counting down.
TATAAAGAACACTGTCTTTAAATATCTCCATTCCAGTGATACCCTATAAAGAACACTGTCTTTAAATATCTCCATTCCAGTGATACCCTATAAAGAACACTGTCTTTAAATATCTCCATTCCAGTGATACCCTATAAAGAACACTGTCTTTAAATATCTCCATTCCAGTGATACCCTATAAAGAACACTGTCTTTAAATATCTCCATTCCAGTGATACCCTATAAAGAACACTGTCTTTAAATATCTCCATTCCAGTGATACCCTATAAAGAACATTGTCTTTAAATATCTCCATTCCAGTGATACCCTATAAAGAACACTGTCTTTAAATATCTCCATTCCAGTGATACCCTATAAAGAACACTGTCTTTAAATATCTCCATTCCAGTGATACCCTATAAAGAACACTGTCTTTAAATATCTCCATTCCAGTGATACCCTATAAAGAACACTGTCTTTAAATATCTCCATTCCAGTGATACCCTATAAAGAACACTGTCTTTAAATATCTCCATTCCAGTGATACCCTATAAAGAACACTGTCTTTAAATATCTCCATTCCAGTGATACCCTATAAAGAACACTGTCTTTAAATATCTCCATTCCAGTGATACCCTATAAAGAACACTGTCTTTAAATATCTCCATTCCAGTGATACCCTATAAAGAACACTGTCTTTAAATATCTCCATTCCAGTGATACCCTATAAAGAACACTGTCTTTAAATATCTCCATTCCAGTGATACCCTATAAAGAACACTGTCTTTAAATATCTCCATTCCAGTGATACCCTATAAAGAACACTGTCTTTAAATATCTCCATTCCAGTGATACCCTATAAAGAACACTGTCTTTAAATATCTCCATTCCAGTGATACCCTATAAAGAACACTGTCTTTAAATATCTCCATTCCAGTGATACCCTATAAAGAACACTGTCTTTAAATATCTCCATTCCAGTGATACCCTATAAAGAACACTGTCTTTAAATATCTCCATTCCAGTGATACCCTATAAAGAACACTGTCTTTAAATATCTCCATTCCAGTGATACCCTATAAAGAACATTGTCTTTAAATATCTCCATTCCAGTGATACCCTATAAAGAACATTGTCTTTAAATATCTCCATTCCAGTGATACCCTATAAAGAACACTGTCTTTAAATATCTCCATTCCAGTGATACCCTATAAAGAACACTGTCTTTAAATATCTCCATTCCAGTGATACCCTATAAAGAACACTGTCTTTAAATATCTCCATTCCAGTGATACCCTATAAAGAACACTGTCTTTAAATATCTCCATTCCAGTGATACCCTATAAAGAACACTGTCTTTAAATATCTCCATTCCAGTGATACCCTATAAAGAACATTGTCTTTAAATATCTCCATTCCAGTGATACCCTATAAAGAACACTGTCTTTAAATATCTCCATTCCAGTGATACCCTATAAAGAACACTGTCTTTAAATATCTCCATTCCAGTGATACCCTATAAAGAACACTGTCTTTAAATATCTCCATTCCAGTGATACCCTATAAAGAACACTGTCTTTAAATATCTCCATTCCAGTGATACCCTATAAAGAACACTGTCTTTAAATATCTCCATTCCAGTGATACCCTATAAAGAACACTGTCTTTAAATATCTCCATTCCAGTGATACCCTATAAAGAACACTGTCTTTAAATATCTCCATTCCAGTGATACCCTATAAAGAACACTGTCTTTAAATATCTCCATTCCAGTGATACCCTATAAAGAACACTGTCTTTAAATATCTCCATTCCAGTGATACCCTATAAAGAACACTGTCTTTAAATATCTCCATTCCAGTGATACCCTATAAAGAACACTGTCTTTAAATATCTCCATTCCAGTGATACCCTATAAAGAACATTGTCTTTAAATATCTCCATTCCAGTGATACCCTATAAAGAACACTGTCTTTAAATATCTCCATTCCAGTGATACCCTATAAAGAACACTGTCTTTAAATATCTCCATTCCAGTGATACCCTATAAAGAACACTGTCTTTAAATATCTCCATTCCAGTGATACCCTATAAAGAACACTGTCTTTAAATATCTCCATTCCAGTGATACCCTATAAAGAACACTGTCTTTAAATATCTCCATTCCAGTGATACCCTATAAAGAACACTGTCTTTAAATATCTCCATTCCAGTGATACCCTATAAAGAACACTGTCTTTAAATATCTCCATTCCAGTGATACCCTATAAAGAACACTGTCTTTAAATATCTCCATTCCAGTGATACCCTATAAAGAACACTGTCTTTAAATATCTCCATTCCAGTGATACCCTATAAAGAACACTGTCTTTAAATATCTCCATTCCAGTGATACCCTATAAAGAACACTGTCTTTAAATATCTCCATTCCAGTGATACCCTATAAAGAACACTGTCTTTAAATATCTCCATTCCAGTGATACCCTATAAAGAACACTGTCTTTAAATATCTCCATTCCAGTGATACCCTATAAAGAACACTGTCTTTAAATATCTCCATTCCAGTGATACCCTATAAAGAACACTGTCTTTAAATATCTCCATTCCAGTGATACCCTATAAAGAACACTGTCTTTAAATATCTCCATTCCAGTGATACCCTATAAAGAACACTGTCTTTAAATATCTCCATTCCAGTGATACCCTATAAAGAACACTGTCTTTAAATATCTCCATTCCAGTGATACCCTATAAAGAACACTGTCTTTAAATATCTCCATTCCAGTGATACCCTATAAAGAACACTGTCTTTAAATATCTCCATTCCAGTGATACCCTATAAAGAACACTGTCTTTAAATATCTCCATTCCAGTGATACGCTATAAAGAACACTGTCTTTAAATATCTCCATTCCAGTGATACCCTATAAAGAACACTGTCTTTAAATATCTCCATTCCAGTGATACCCTATAAAGAACACTGTCTTTAAATATCTCCATTCCAGTGATACGCTATAAAGAACACTGTCTTTAAATATCTCCATTCCAGTGATACGCTATAAAGAACACTGTCTTTAAATATCTCCATTCCAGTGATACCCTATAAAGAACACTGTCTTTAAATATCTCCATTCCAGTGATACCCTATAAAGAACACTGTCTTTAAATATCTCCATTCCAGTGATACCCTATAAAGAACATTGTCTTTAAATATCTCCATTCCAGTGATACCCTATAAAGAACACTGTCTTTAAATATCTCCATTCCAGTGATACCCTATAAAGAACACTGTCTTTAAATATCTCCATTCCAGTGATACCCTATAAAGAACACTGTCTTTAAATATCTCCATTCCAGTGATACCCTATAAAGAACACTGTCTTTAAATATCTCCATTCCAGTGATACCCTATAAAGAACACTGTCTTTAAATATCTCCATTCCAGTGATACCCTATAAAGAACACTGTCTTTAAATATCTCCATTCCAGTGATACCCTATAAAGAACACTGTCTTTAAATATCTCCATTCCAGTGATACCCTATAAAGAACACTGTCTTTAAATATCTCCATTCCAGTGATACCCTATAAAGAACACTGTCTTTAAATATCTCCATTCCAGTGATACCCTATAAAGAACACTGTCTTTAAATATCTCCATTCCAGTGATACCCTATAAAGAACACTGTCTTTAAATATCTCCATTCCAGTGATACCCTATAAAGAACACTGTCTTTAAATATCTCCATTCCAGTGATACCCTATAAAGAACACTGTCTTTAAATATCTCCATTCCAGTGATACCCTATAAAGAACACTGTCTTTAAATATCTCCATTCCAGTGATACCCTATAAAGAACACTGTCTTTAAATATCTCCATTCCAGTGATACCCTATAAAGAACACTGTCTTTAAATATCTCCATTCCAGTGATACCCTATAAAGAACACTGTCTTTAAATATCTCCATTCCAGTGATACGCTATAAAGAACACTGTCTTTAAATATCTCCATTCCAGTGATACCCTATAAAGAACACTGTCTTTAAATATCTCCATTCCAGTGATACCCTATAAAGAACACTGTCTTTAAATATCTCCATTCCAGTGATACGCTATAAAGAACACTGTCTTTAAATATCTCCATTCCAGTGATACGCTATAAAGAACACTGTCTTTAAATATCTCCATTCCAGTGATACCCTATAAAGAACACTGTCTTTAAATATCTCCATTCCAGTGATACGCTATAAAGAACACTGTCTCTACCGAGGGAAAGTGCATTGTTGGTTGACTCTGAATCCGCTTTTTTTCTAGTTAGTAAGTATAGCCCACGAGTGTAGTATTTAATTTCATTCAATTTATTTACCCCAAAAAGCTCACCTTTGTGTTACAGCAAAAACAGTGATGTGATTGAATCATTAAAACAAGTTTAACAGCCTCATTAAAACATAGCAAACTCCAGCCATTAGCATTATCATATAAGTTATATGTTGGCTGAATTAAAAAAAAACACAACAACAACTAAAAAACATAAAAAAATAATATATATATATATATATATATATATATATATATATATATATATATATATATATATATGTGCATATTGTCGTCATCCCCCCCCCCCCCCCCCCCCCCCCCCCCCCCCCCTTACATAACAATTCAATAAATACCGTCTTCTTTGAGTGTTCTGCTATTCTTACATCGCTTACAGTTCCGGAACACTCACAGCGGGAATTCCAGAAAGTTCCACACTGTTTCTTGTAATGCAGATCTTTGAGTCACTTGAGGTGAAACACGCAGGTCCTGTTGTGTGGGGTCTGGCTGTCTGGTGAGCAGGTATTAAACATGCAGCGCGTTTTTGTGCTCCTGGCTCTGCAGAGGCTGTGCGCAGTGCAGCGGAGTATTCTGGCTCTGTAGCTGTGGCTTGCTCAGGGGGCAGTTACAGGGTTTCCATTGCCAGTATCATATCAGCAGAGGCATGCAGACCACGCAGAGCAGCTCCCGCTAGGTAAGGGGAACCCGCTCAGCCAGCTTACACGTTTTCCATAGTGCCACTTGAGAAACTAGAAAAAAAAAGGGGGGGGGGGAGTGGAAAATCACCTGTAACGGGGACCTTGTGCTGTACCCTGCTCCCCTGTGCTGCACCCTGCTCCCCTGTGCTGTACCCTGCTCCCCTGTGCTGTACTCTGCTCCCCTGTGCTGTACCCTGCTCCCCTGTGCTGTACTCTGCTCCCCTGTGCTGCACCCTGTGCTGTACTCTGCTCCCCTGTGCTGCACCCTGCTCCCCTGTGCTGTACCCTGCTCCCCTGTGCTGTACCCTGCTCCCCTGTGCTGCACCCTGCTCCCCTGTGCTGCACCCTGCTCCCCTGTGCTGTACTCTGCTCCTCTGTGCTGCACCCTGTGCTGTACCCTGCTCCCCTGTGCTGTACCCTGCTCCCCTGTGCTGTACACACTTTCACAAACTGGGTTGATTGTAATTATTGAGAGTTTGGGTCGTGTCGTGTTCGGGTCGGTTCAGGTCACTTCTCAAAGCGCACCTGTATGCGCAGCTGCCACAGAGCGGTACTTCACAGAACCTCAAAACCCGCTTAACGGAATCACCCCTTCATTTACCCCCGAGTAAATAACAGAAGGAATAGCTCCGCTTTATTAGATCCGCTACATATAACAGGGACACACGCGTGTTGATCACAGATATGCTCCCTGCACTTAAACACAAGCAATAAGAAGAGTAACACCTCGCTTACCAGGCTCTTCCTTCGGGAAGTAGTTGTGAGAGTTCTGGTGGTGGATGGCTTGCACAGATGACATTGCGGTTGTTAATATGGGATGTGTTGAAGATACCGAGCCACACGAGATCTCTGCTCAGTTCTGCTGCTCACGTTGCTGCCCAGCCCAGCAGTCGAAAGGTTTCAGTGCGTATGCCGAGGTGCGGCAGCGGCTCGGTAAACTTCCACTTTGAATCGCAGGAGCTGAGAGACAGAGCACTTGCAGAGGAAGCGTCGATATTGTGTATATTGTCTGTCCGCGCCGCCGGGTCGTAAAGGCACTACCCCGCTATTTATTTGTTCACTAAGTAGTGCCTGCCCCTTTTCAGATACACCCCCGACTTGATCCACTCTGCTTCGCTAGTAAAACACTTGACCGGCCCATTGCACTGATCGTGAGCCAAAAAAAAACCCTGAGAAAGAGAGAGAGAAAGCGAGACACCTGAGTGATGCTATTTGCACTAACTCAAAGACCGTGTTGTTCTTCAGTCTGCCTGACACAAGTATGTGTAACACAGTATAGATCAGTCACGTGTCTTCACAGAAGTAAGAGCCAGCGCTATCTTGTGATCTGCTACTGAAGCCAGCAGTACATATGAGTCGGGCCGCCAGAACTGAAGAGCAGCGCTGACTCGTACACCTGAGGGCAGACCAGAGCAACATTGGACTGATTGCAACGAGAGCCACTCTGAAGGACCGCAAGCAGAAATACTATGGAACATGTCATTCAACCTACTTCCTCTTAAAATAATGCACTGTACTTGGAAGGAGGGGTACCTAATTTTCCTGAACCCCCATGTCCCTGTGTACACAACCTCTCTGCACGACAGCATGGCTCAGCTAATCTGAATTTGTCACTACTGCAGCCCTGCAGAGAGAGAGAGAGAGAGAGAGAGAGAGAGAGAGAGAGAGAGAGAGAGAGAGAGCGAGAGAGAGAGGAGGGAACAGCATGACACACATACAGCCAGCTGTGCGTCAGTGTGAAGTCAATGGCCAGTCAGCTGACCGCCTCCCTCTCTCCCTGTCTCTCTCTCACCACTTTCTCTCCTCTGAATCTCCCACCCCTCTCTTTTTCTCCTCTCCTCTCCCTTTCCTCTCTATCACTGCTCTCTCCTCTCCCTTCCTCTCTTTCCTTCTCTCCCTTCCCTCTCTCTCACAGCTCTCTCCCTTCCCTCTCTCTCCCCTCCCTCTCTCTTGCACTTTTTATTGGTTCACCCGCTCTCCCTCTCTGCCCCTTCCCTATCTCCTCAAACTCAATCTTTAATTCTTTTAACCCCTCTCTCTCCCATGCTCTCTCTCTCTGTGTCTTGCATGTTTTCTCTCTCATACTAGTTCTCGAGTCATTTTGCAGTTTCCCCTCCAAGCTTTTTCCCCATGAGATGCATTTATTATATCTTACAATGCTTACCTGTGCTTACCTGTGCTTTCACTGTGCTTTACAATGCTTACCTGTGCTTTACAATGCTCACCTGTGCTTTACAATGCTTGACTGTGCTTTCACTGTGCTTTACAATGCTTACCTGTGCTTTACAATGCTTACCTGTGCTTTACAATGCTTACCTGTGCTTTCACTGTGCTTTACAATGCTTAACTGTGCTTTCACTGTGCTTTACAATGCTTACCTGTGCTTTCACTGTGCTTTACAATGCTCACCTGTGCTTTACATTGCTTACCTGTGCTTTACAATGCTCACCTGTGCTTTACAATGCTTACCTGTGCTTTCACTGTGCTTTACAATGCTCACCTGTGCTTTACATTGCTTACCTGTGCTTTACAATGCTTACCTGTGCTTTACAATGCTCACCTGTGCTTTACTGTGCTTTACAATGCTCACCTGTGCTTTACAATGCTCACCTGTGCTTTCACTGTGCTTTACAATGCTCACCTGTGCTTTACAATGCTCACCTGTGCTTTCACTGTGCTTTACAATGCTCACCTGTGCTTTACATTGCTTACCTGTGCTTTACAATGCTCACCTGTGCTTTCACTGTGCTTTACAATGCTTACCTGTGCTTTCACTGTGCTTTACAATGCTTACCTGTGCTTTACAATGCTCACCTGTGCTTTATTACACTTGGCTGTGGGGTAAGTTTTGTGAGTGACAGGCACAGTGTATGTGGGGGAGGGGCAGGTGTCAGGGGCCCAGCTGTGGCCGGTCATCAACCTGCAGCTGTGCAGGGAACTCTGGGGCAGCTTGCAGAGCAGAGAGGGGCTGGAGGGTGTTAAGTAGTGTCCGTTTCCAAATGCCAGAGGTCTTTTTATAGATCAGCTGCCAGTGTGATATCCACTTTCACAATTTCACATCCGTCATGCTCTGACTAACAAAATGATCCACTTTTCAGTGTTCTGCCTTCATGGGCTTCTACCGTGGAAAATTGTAAAGCACAAAGAGGTCTGATAAAGCACAGGGAAGCATTGCAAAGCACAGAGAGGTCTGATAAATCATAGGGAAGCATTGTAAAGCACAGAGAGGTCTGGTAAAGCACAGGGAAGCATTGCAAAGCACAGAGAGGTCTGATAAATCATAGGGAAGCATTGTAAAGCACAGAGAGGTCTGATAAAGCACAGGAAAGCATTGAAAAGCACAGAGATGTATGGTAAAGCAAGGGATAATTAACCAGCTCTTACAGCAAAGATTTGACGTATTTACAGCATTGTAACAGTTTAGAAAGCTAACCTGAGAGCCCAGATTTGCTTTAATTGACAGCATATGTCTTTATATATATATATATATATATATATATATATATATATTATATAATATATATATACCGTGACGAAAAAGAGTTTCTATCTTCCTGAACTTCAAAAATTTATTTTTTTTTATTATTATTATTATTATTATTATTATTATTATTATGAATGAAGTTTCATATAAATGCATATTTGATAACATGGTTATTTGATGGATCATTAAAACAATACAAGACTGACTACAGATCCAGTTCAATAATCGTGAATTAACTGGTATATTCGGTCGATTAAAATGAAATAATTAACAAAACCGATCATTCATAAATATCACGCAGTCCACAATACAGAGTCCTCAGAAACACGTGGGGTAAAGTATACCGGCATCCGACAAAACAGAGGCCGCAGTGACATCTAGCGGAACTGTCCCGCATTACACAGCTGGACACACCCACACGGCAATGTCATTCCCGGCCGGGGCTTGCCGTTGTGTAACCCGGGACCGTGTGAGAGAGAGGAGGAAGCGAAATTAAGGTAAAGTAAAGCTGATAAAACAAACGATTGCATATCGCACAGAGCACGCTACATACACTGTAATACTACGAAGAGAAAGTACTAATCTCTTTGCATAGTCGCGACTGAACTCTGCCTGTTTTCTTTCGGTTAGAGAGACGGTCGCTCTTTGTGAATGCTGCACCATTGCACATTGCGTATCTGTTTTCGTAAAGGTCCTGCCGGCTCTTGTGCGAGTTCTCTCTTGCAGTGTTGCAGCGCTGACTCGCGTCCCGTGTATGATGTCATTCTCGGCAGGTCGTGTCGTGACTCAGAAGGTTCTGCCCGGGATGTCGCGACACGCCGTGCTGTCGGCCGGAGCCTCGCTGTGGCGCTCGATTTCCTGCCCCAGAGCGGAGCTGCGCCTCGACCTGGTGCTCACCTGCGGCCAGTCATTCCGGTCAGTTTATTTATATTGCCCGAAACGGGATCAAATAATGAACTTCTACAGACACATAAACCCCTCTGTACATCCAAAAACACCACCTCCTTTTCATATGAAAAAAACACTCTAGTGTGAAAACGACCCCAGTTCATGTCTCTAGACTTTTATTTAGCAGTAACTGATAAAATGAAGGTTCCTCAAACCTCCTCGCTATGTGCCCTGCGTATAGCGCTGTTATTATTGAACGGGTGCCTGTCTGTGTGTGTGCCTGTCTGTCTGTCTGTCTGCCTGTCTGTGTGTGTGCCTGCCTGCTGTCTGTGCACACCGGACATGACGACACGGGTGTGTTGCCACACACACACAGTTGGCCTGACGTACACACACGGACCTACAGTACACAGCACACGGCCTGTCTGTGTGTGTGCCTGTCTGTGTGTGTGTCTGTCTGTCTGTCTGCCTGTCTGTCTGCCTGTCTGTCTGTCTGCCTGTCTGTCTGCCTGCCTGTCTGTCTGTCTGTCTGTCTGTCTGTCTGTCTGCCTGTCTGTCTGTCTGCCTGTCTGTCTGTGTGTGCCTGCCTGTTTGTGTGTGTCTGTCTGCCTGTGTGTGTGCCTGTCTGTGTGTGTGTCTGCCTGCCTGTCTGTGTGTGTGCCTGTCTGTCTGTCTGTCTGTCTGCCTGCCTGTCTGTCTGTCTGCCTGCCTGTCTGTGTGTGTCTGTGCCTGCCTGTCTGTGTGTCTGCCTGTCTGTCTGTCTGCCTGTCTGTGTGTGTGCCTGTCTGTCTGCCTGTCTGTCTGCCTGCTGTCTGTCTGTGTTGATGCTGTCTGACCCTTGTCCTGACCTGGACTGACACACATGTGTGTGCCTGTCTGTCTGTCTGTCTGTCTGCCTGCCTGTGTGTGTGCCTGTCTGTGTGTGTGCCTGCCTGCCTGCCTGTGTGTGTGCCTGTCTGTCTGTCTGTCTGTCTGCCTGTGTGTGTCTGTCTGCCTGTCTGTCTGTCTGCCTGTCTGTGTGTGTGCCTGTCTGTCTGTCTGCCTGTCTGTGTGTGTGCCTGCCTGCCTGCCTGTGTGTGTGCCTGTCTGTCTGTCTGTCTGTCTGCCTGTCTGTCTGTCTGCCTGTCTGTGTGTGTGCCTGTCTGTCTGTCTGTCTGTCTGCCTGTGTGTGTGCCTGCCTGCCTGCCTGTGTGTGTGCTGTCTGTCTGTCTGTCTGCCTGTCTGTGTGTGTGCCTGTCTGTCTGTCTGCCTGTCTGTGTGTGTGCCTGCCTGCCTGCCTGTGTGTGTGCCTGTCTGTCTGTCTGTCTGTCTGCCTGTCTGTGTGTGTGCCTGTCTGTGTGTGTGTGTCTGTCTGTCTGTCTGTCTGTCTGTCCCAGGTGGAGAGAGACGAGCGAGGGACACTGGACCGGGGTGATTGCAGGCCGCGTGTGGACTCTGACCCAGACCCAGGACCAGCTGTGGTACCGCACTTACCCTTTGGAACCACGGGGGGAGATGGGGGCGGAGCGTGTTAAAACTGAACCCGCAGGAGAGGGAGAGACACAGGGAGAGGCCAACAGGAGAGAGGAGAAGAGAGGGAGAGGGAAAGTTAAAACTGAACCCATGGGAGAGAAAGAGGGAGTCGCCAGCCATACAGAAAAGAAGAGAAGGAGAGGGAGGGAGCTTCTGAAAGCTGAGCCGATGGGAGAGGGTGAGGGAGCAAAGGAGGTGAAGACAGAGGAGGACAGCCCCCACGGTGAAGGTTCAGAGCAGGACAGGAAGGAGCAGGCGATCCTGAGGGATTACTTCCAGCTGAGCGTGTCTCTGGGGGACCTGTATGAGCAGTGGAGCCGAGCTGACCCACACTTCAAACACGTGAGCGAGACTTTCGCAGGTAACCCTGCCCCCCTGTGCTGCTCCCTGCCCCCCTGTGCTGTACCCTGCTCCCCTGTGCTGCACCCTGCTCCCCTGTGCTGCTCCCTGCTCCCCTGTGCTGCACCCTGCCAGCATTCAGGCCCCTGGTAAACGTGCTGTGAATGAGCTATCACAGTGACAGACACATTCTAATAGTTTGAACTATTAAACTATTAACATCCCTAGTATTAATTTGTGATTCCTGTCTCCCCCCAGGAGTGCGGATCTTGCGTCAGGACCCCTGCGAGTGTCTCTTCTCCTTCATCTGCACCTCTAACAACCACATCTCCCGCATCGCAGGCATGGTGCAGCGGCTGTGTGAGAGACTGGGGGAACCCCTGTGCCAGCTCAACCAGACCCCCTACCACCAGTTCCCAACACTGCAGGCACTGGCAGGTAAATACACCTCCCTGACCCCCTTCACTGTCCCTCCCTGACCCCCTTCACTGTCCCTCTCTCACCCCCCTTCACTGTCCCTCTCTCACCCCCCTTCACTGTCCCTCTCTCACCCCCCTTCACTGTCCCTCTCTCACCCCCCTTCACTGTCCCTCTCTCACCCCCCTTCACTGTCCCTCTCTCACCCCCCTTCACTGTCCCTCTCTCACCCCCCTTCACTGTCCCTCTCTTACTCCCAACTCCCCTTCACTGTCCCTCTCTCGCTCCCCTTTCACTGTCCCTCTCTCACCCCCCTTCACTGTCCCTCTCTCACTCCCAACTCCCCTTCACTGTCCCTCTCTCACCCCTCCTTCACTGTCCCCCTCTCCTCTCCTCTCCCCATCTCTCTCTCCTCTCCCCTGTCTCTCTCTCCTCTCCTCTCCCCCGTCTCTCTCTCCTCTCCTCTCCCTCTCTTTCTCTCCTCTCCTCTCCCCCGTCTCTCTCTCCTCTCCTCTCCCTGTCTTTCTCTCCTCTCCTCCCCTTTCCTCCTCTCTCCTCAGCCCCAGGAGTGGAGCCTCTCCTCAGGGAGCTGGGTTTCGGGTACAGGGCTCGCTTCATTACCCAGAGTGCCAGAGAGATCCTGGAGAAGCAGGGCCCCGATTGGCTGGAATCCCTGCGTGATGTCACCTACGAGGAGGCGCGGGCGGCTCTGTGTACGCTGCCGGGGGTTGGCGCCAAGGTAACGAGAGAAAAACTAAAACTAAAAAACACAGAGCTCTGATTAGCACTATCACCCACAACTATAGAGAGGCCTCATGATTGATATTAATGTGTCTATGTTTCTGCGTGTGTGTCTGTCTTTATGGCTGTCTCTGTGTATTTGTGTCTGTGCTTGTCTGTGCGTGTGTCTGTTTGTCTGTGCTTGTGTCTGTGCTTGTCTGTCTCTGTGTATGTCTTTGTGTATATGTCTGTGTGTGTGTCTGTGTGTCTGTTTGTCTGTGTGTCTGTGCGTGTGTCTGTGCTTGTCTGTCTCTGTGTACGTCTTTGTGTATATGTCTGTGTGTGTGTCTGTGTGTCTGTGCGTGTGTCTGTGTGTTTGTCTGTGCGTGTGTGTGCTTGTCTGTTTGTCTGTGTGTCTGTGTGTGTGGCTGTGTGTCTGTTTGTCTGTGTGTGTGTCTGCGTGTGTCTGTTTGTCTGTGCTTGTGTCTGTGCTTGTCTGTCTCTGTGTATGTCTTTGTGTATATGTCTGTGTGTGTGTCTGTGTGTGTCTGTTTGTCTGTGTGTCTGTTTGTCTGTGTGTCTGTGTGTGTGTCTGTGTGTGCGTCTGTGTGTCTGTTTGTCTGTGTGTCTGTCCGTGTTCTTGGCAGGTAGCGGACTGTGTGTGCCTCATGTCCTTGGACAAGGCAGAAGCTGTTCCTGTGGATACACACGTGTGGCAGATCGCCCGACGGGACTATGCATCACAGCTGGGGGCGGGGCACAAGACCCTAACGGACAGGGTGTACCGTGACATCGGTGAGAGACAGGAAGACTTTATTTTAACTTAGACTGAGCTGTGTCAGCACTGATACCAGAGCTCACTCGCTGCTCTCTCTCTGTGTGTGTCAGCACTGATACTGGAGCTCACTCACTGCTCTCTCTCTCTCTGTGTGTGTCAGCACTGATACTGGAGCTCACTCACTGCTCTCTCTGTGTGTGTCAGCACTGATACTGGAGCTCACTCACTGCTCTCTCTCTGTGTGTCAGCACTGATACTGGAGCTCACTCACTGCTCTCTCTCTGTGTGTGTCAGCACTGATACAGGAGCTCACTCACTGCTCTCTCTCTGTGTGTGTCAGCACTGATACTGGAGCTCACTCACTGCTCTCTCTCTGTGTGTGTCAGCACTGATACTGGAGCTCACTCACTGCTCTCTCTCTGTGTGTGTCAGCACTGATACAGGAGCTCACTCACTGCTCTCTCTCTCTGTGTGTGTCAGCACTGATACAGGAGCTCACTCACTGCTCTCTCTCTCTCTGTGTGTGTCAGCACTGATACTGGAGCTCACTCACTGCTCTCTCTCTGTGTGTGTCAGCACTGATACAGGAGCTCACTCACTGCTCTCTCTCTCTCTGTGTGTGTCAGCACTGATACTGGAGCTCACTCACTGCTCTCTCTCTCTCTGTGTGTGTCAGCACTGATACTGGAGCTCACTCACTGCTCTCTCTGTGTGTGTCAGCACTGATACTGGAGCTCACTCACTGCTCTCTCTCTGTGTGTCAGCACTGATACTGGAGCTCACTCACTGCTCTCTCTCTCTGTGTGTGTCAGCACTGATACAGGAGCTCACTCACTGCTCTCTCTCTCTGTGTGTGTCAGCACTGATACTGGAGCTCACTCACTGCTCTCTCTCTGTGTGTGTCAGCACTGATACAGGAGCTCACTCACTGCTCTCTCTCTCTGTGTGTCAGCACTGATACCGGAGCTCACTCACTGCTCTCTCTCTCTCTGTGTGTGTCAGCACTGATACAGGAGCTCACTCACTGCTCTCTCTCTCTGTGTGTGTCAGCACTGATACTGGAGCTCACTCACTGCTCTCTCTCTGTGTGTCAGCACTGATACTGGAGCTCACTCACTGCTCTCTCTCTGTGTGTGTCAGCACTGATACAGGAGCTCACTCACTGCTCTCTCTCTCTGTGTGTGTCAGCACTGATACTGGAGCTCACTCACTGCTCTCTCTCTGTGTGTGTCAGCACTGATACTGGAGCTCACTCACTGCTCTCTCTCTGTGTGTGTCAGCACTGATACTGGAGCTCACTCACTGCTCTCTCTCTGTGTGTGTCAGCACTGATACTGGAGCTCACTCACTGCTCTCTCTCTGTGTGTGTCAGCACTGATACTGGAGCTCACTCACTGCTCTCTCTCTGTGTGTCAGCACTGATACTGGAGCTCACTCACTGCTCTCTCTCTGTGTGTGTCAGCACTGATACTGGAGCTCACTCACTGCTCTCTCTCTGTGTGTGTCAGCACTGATACAGGAGCTCACTCACTGCTCTCTCTCTGTGTGTGTCAGCACTGATACAGGAGCTCACTCACTGCTCTCTCTCTGTGTGTGTGTCAGCACTGATACTGGAGCTCACTCACTGCTCTCTCTCTGTGTGTGTCAGCACTGATACCGGAGCTCACTCACTGCTCTCTCTCTGTGTGTGTCAGCACTGATACCGGAGCTCACTCACTGCTCTCTCTCTGTGTGTCAGCACTGATACCGGAGCTCACTCACTGCTCTCTCTATGTTTGAACCCCTCCTCAGGTAATCACTTCAGGAAGCTGTGGGGTCCCTATGCAGGCTGGGCACACTCCGTGAGTACTGGGTCTCTCTGTCTCTCTGTCTCTCTCTCTCCCTCTCTGTTTCTGTCTCTTTCTCTCTGTGTCTCTGTCTCTCTGTCTGTCACTGTCTCTCTCCGTCTGTCGCTGTCTCTCTCTCTCTCTGTCTCTGTCTCTGTCTCTCTCTCTCTCTTTGGTCCATTCAGAAATATCTCTCAATTTGTGTTTCTTTGTTTCAGGTGCTATTCTGTGCTGACTTAAAGAAGTTCCACAACCTCAAAACAGAGGAACAGGTGAAGAAAAAAGGGAGAAAAAGATAGTGGAGGAGAGGAGGGCTGGGAGTTAGGGTTCTTTAACCTTCAAAAAACAATTCGAAACGTTTGTGTCTGCTGATTATTTCAGTGGTGTGAGACCTGTTTGTAAGAAAAAAAGAAAATACAACTGCACTTTTTAAATGAACAAATTTATCAGAAACAGAACACACACATGTCTTGTGTCTTGGACCAAGTTGCTTTGTGGTGGTTTTAAGGCTTATTTTTGTGCTGTTGGATGTAATATGAATTCTGTCTTCAGGTAACAAGCTCAGGTGTGTAAAATTTTATTTCCAGCCCTGTTTTAAATTTAAAGATGTTTTGTTTCTCATCTGATTTGATGAATGTCTTGTCCAGCGACCAAGCTGAAATGACAAATAAATAAAAAAAAACATGGCAAAGCTGGCCTGCGTTTCCTGCAAGGCATGGCAGTGGGGATGCCAGCGAGGGTTTGAGATGAAGCCTCAGTTGAAGGGAAGCAAAGCCTTTGGGCTGGTGTCTTTGTTGTAAATGTATTTTTATTTTGAACTAGCCCCAGCTGTGGGTGTGATAATCCTGTACTATCCAGACACTCCTTGCTGCTGGTTTGGTGGGGATTTCTCTCTCTGGTTTGATCTGTTCGGAACGCAACATTGTTGATCTTGCTTGTCGCTCACTGCAGTGTGCAGCTCGGCCAGTGTGCAGCTCTGTCAGTGTGTCAGTGTGCAGCTCTGTCAGTGTGCAGCTCTGTCAGTGTGTCATTGTGCACCTCTGTCAGTGTGGAGCTCTGTCAGTGTGCAGCTCTGTCAGTGTGTGAGTGTGCAGCTCTGTCAGTGTGTGAGTGTGCAGCTCTGTCAGTGTTTGAGTGTGCAGCTCTGTCAGTGTGTGAGTGCAGCTCTGTCAGTGTGTCAGTGTGTGAGTGTGCAGCTCTATCAGTGTGACATTGTGCAGCTCTGCCAGTATGCAGCTCTGTCAGTGTGTCAGTGTGCAGCTCTGCCAGTATGCAACTCTGTCAGTGTGCAGCTCTGTCAGTGTGTCAGTGTGCAGTTCTGTCAGTGTGTAGCTCTGTCAGTGTGTGAGTGTGCAGCTCTGTCAGTGTGTCAGTGTGCAGCTCTGTCAGTGTGTCAGTGTGCAGCTCTGCCAGTATGCAGCTCTGTCAGTGTGTCAGTGTGCAGCTCTGTCAGTGTGTCAGTGTGCAGCTCTGCCAGTATGCAGCTCTGTCAGTATGCAGCTCTGTCAGTGTGTCAGTGTGTAGCTCTGCCAGTATGCAGCTCTGTCAGTGTGCAGCTCTGTCAGTGTGTCAGTGTGCAACTCTGTCAGTGTGACAGTGTGCAGCTCTGTCAGTGTGTAGCTCTGTCAGTGTGTGAGTGTGCAGCTCTGTCAGTGTGCCAGTGTGCAGCTCTGCCAGTATGCAGCTCTGTCAGTATGCAGCTCTGTCAGTGTGTCAGTGTGTAGCTCTGCAAGTATGCAGCTCTGTCAGTGTGCAGCTCTGTCAGTGTGTCAGTGTGCAGCTCTGTCAGTGTGACAGTGTGCAGTTCTGTCAGTGTGTAGCTCTGTCAGTGTGTGAGTGTGCAGCTCTGTCAGTGTGTCAGTGTGCAGCCTTAACAGGGCAACTGAAATGAAATGCTGCTGTAATATCTGACCTGAAGCATGTGCATTCCTGTACTGTAGTGTGAGTGTGTAAGCATGTGCATTCCTGTACTGTAGTGTGAGTGTGTAAGCATGTGCATTCCTGTACTGTAGTGTGAGTGTGTAAGCGTGTGCATTCCTGTACTGTAGTGTGAGTGTGTAAGCATGTGCATTCCTGTACTGTGGTGAGTGTGTAAGCGTGTGCATTCCTGTACTGTAGTGTGAGTGTGTAAGCGTGTGCATTCCTGTACTGTAGTGTGAGTGTGTAAGCGTGTGCATTCCTGTACTGTGGTGAGTGTGTAAGCGTGTGCATTCCTGTACTGTAGTGTGAGTGTGTAAGCGTGTGCATTCCTGTACTGTGGTGTGAGTGTGTAAGCGTGTGCATTCCTGTACTGTGGTGTGAGTGTGTAAGCGTGTGCATTCCTGTACTGTGGTGTGAGTGTGTAAGCGTGTGCATTCCTGTACTGTGGTGTGAGTGTGTAAGCGTGTGCATTCCTGTACTGTGGTGAGTGTGTAAGCGTGTGCATTCCTGTACTGTCCTGTGAGTGTGTAAATGTGTGCATTGTGCAGTAGTGCAAGTGTGAAACATGCTGTCTTGTATACATTGTGTGCATGCTTGTACTGCAGCTTAAGTGTGTGTGTGTGTGTGTGGGGGGGGGGGGGGGGGGGTGCTCTTACCTGCAGATGTGCTGATGAGAGCCAGCTGTGCTGTGTTTACTGTAACCTGAGAGAGAGAGAGAGAGAGAGAGACTGCTACAGATGGGAGCGCTCACTCAGTGCAGTGCAGCAAAGTACTGCCGCAGTCTTTATGAATGTGTCACTAAGCTGTTGAATGCATTGGCTGAAATGTTTGTTTCTTTTTGCTTTATGTCGGTCCGTTCACACACATTCACACACACACACACACAACAAAATCAGCTGATTTACAAAGTTCTGCTTCCTAAGAGCAGTCTCGTTGGATAACCTATCCATAACGATTAAACATTCAATAGTATAGCGTTTCGAATTTACTGACACTGAGTCATAAGTAACGGCAAGAGCTTCATATGAAGACACTGAGAAAGACTTCCAGTGGAATCGTTTGTCATTGCGTGTGAAGTTTCTTTGAGTATTTCTATAGCTGGATAGCTGTTATTACAGTTCCTTCATCAGTGCTACTGTATCAAAGTGGACTGTGTGCATTTCACTGAGTTCACAAGGTGCTCTTCAGTTTTAGTTGCCTGCCATAGACATCAGTAGTGCGGGCTAGATCGGCCAAAGTGTCTTCATGTAAGTAAGCGCCATCTAGAGCACAGCAGTGTACTGCCAGCAAAACAAAAGTTAGCTTTACTGTAGCTGCCTTGACATGTAGCCTGGCTGGCACGCTAGCCTGCATCTTTTATCTTTGTATTGTTTTGCGAGGCCCTTTCTTCCTGAGCTCATTCCCTTCATTCCAGCTCCAGAGTGGGCTTGGTGTTTCAATAAGGAAAGCGCGTCCTGACCTGCACTGTGCTGTTCTTGTGGAAAGTACCTGCTTGTCGTTCTGTGTGGGCTGTGTCGCTCCCCTGGGTTTATCAGTTTCTTCGCTGTTTGTGCTTGTGATGGTGGTGAAAGCTGATCTCGCTGATGGGTAGGGTGAGGGCGCTATGGCAACCGCAAGAAACCAAACAGAACTCCATGATTCAGTGATCCCTTTCATAAGCTTCTGTTCTTTATTCCACTCCCTTACTGCACAATAAGGGCATGTTGTGTGTTCAAGCAGAGATAAGGTAAAGCACAGCTTAGATAGTGATTTAAAACCAGAAATAACTAATGTGTGAATGAATAAGTGAATGAAGGGTAAGGCAATTGCTAATGAAACGAGGAGCAGCCTGTGCTGGACACTTGTGTTTGGCAGGTGTGTGCAGGCATGTTCCTGTACTGTGCCCAACAGCAGTGGAGTGTTATCTTGTGTCTCAGAGTGTCTTCATCACGGTTATAAATAGTGTGGCTCTGGGCTGACAGAGACAGGATTACTGAGGAAACTGACTGGCAGTGTGGAGCTATCCAGATACACACACACCAACACGCTCACACACACTCAATCACACACAAACACGCTGACACACACAAACACACATACAAACACGCTGACACTCACACACAAACACACACACACACACAAACACGCTGACACAAACAAATAAACATGCTCACACACACAAAACACCCACACTCACAAACATGCTCACAAACAAACACACACACCCAAACTCATAAACACACTCACAAACACTGTCACACAGAGATCACTTGTCACCTATTCCAACACATTGTACAAACAAAGTTCAAGCAAATCATACAAAGCTGTTCTGCTGGAACGTGGAGTCGGTCTTGTTGGTCCCTACAGTAAACGTAACCCCCTAAACCCCTATCCCGCCCCCATACACCTCCAGTAGCAGGCTGCTGGTTCCTCCCCTGTGTCATGGGACTGTGGATCAGCTCAACACTAATCTGGTTAATACGCAGCAGCATGGAGAGCAGCTGGAGGCACTGACTCACAAGCAGTGACGAACCCAGACAGAGAGAAACACTTAGAGACGAACCCAGACAAAGAGAAACACTTAGAGACGAACCCAGACAGAGAGAAACACTTAGAGACGAACCCAGACAGAGAGAAACACTTAGAGACGAACCCAGACAGACAGAAACACTTAGAGACGAACCCAGACAGACAGAAACACTTAGAGACGAAGCCAGACAGACAGAAACACTTAGAGACGAAGCCAGACAGACAGAAACACTTAGAGACGAACCCAGACAGACGGAAACACTTAGAGACAACCCAGACAGACGGAAACACTTAGAGACAAACCCAGACAGACGGAAACACTTAGAGACGAAACCAGACAGACGGAAACACTTAGAGACGAACCCAGACAGACAGAAACACTTAGAGACGAACCCAGACAGAGAGAAACACACCTCGTCGCAATTTGTACATGATTGTTTTAGTTTTCACGTCATATTTCCTTTTTTATTTTTAATTATCAAGAGCAGTTATCTTTTGGCTGCTGTTTTTCTCATTAAAAAAAAAATCTAAATAACATGAAAATGAAAAGGCTCTGATAAGTTTTGCCGTAGGCCGCAGTGACGTCTCAGTCCAGTTACGGGCTGCTTGCTAATTCCAGTCATTTTAATGTGAGGACAGACACCGTGGCTTGTGCTGAGTGATCAGCCAGCTGTTCAGATCTTCCAGTGTGTCCAGGGGGGTCTGTTATCTGACAGCGATCAATTGAGATCACACACACATGCTATTGATAATTACACCCTCTCACAACTCTCCCCCAGAGGGGTGACAGTCATAAACCTGAAACACAAATTTTGATTGCTGTGTTTATTGTAATGTTCTTATGCACACAGATCTTTAACTCCTGCTCCTCTGTGCTTGACAATGCCAAGACAATCTCAGAATGATCTTTACCAATTCTGCCACCCCACACAGGCCAGCACACGCACTTGCATGGAAACAACTGCTTGAGGCAGGTTCCTAGAATTAGCTCGGTAAACATCCTGTCAGTGTTGCAGCATTGCACTGGCAGTGTGTAGGTGTGAAACTGGACTGTGGACTTGTTTAGAGACAGTTGATTTCATTCCTTATGCCAGAAGGAAGGTCTTGTGTCTCGGGTTCGTTTTTCCGGCACGTCTGACTGATACAGTATTGTTAAAAGCAACGCAAAGTGTATTAAAGCGCAGTACTGGAGCACAATGCCTCGGCTGTACCATACCACACCATGCCATCTACTTCCCTACACTTTGCAGTGCTATTAACACGTTACGTCAAGCAGAAGAGAGGTGTTGCGTAATCTCCACAGCACTTGGATGAAAAGCAGACCAGCACTGCACAATGCAGAGAGTACTGAAGACTCATAACAAACATGCTGCACAGCATGTGAGACTGCCCAGCGGGGGCAGCCAATAGGATACCTGGGATTCTGGAGAGGGGTGTGGTCTAGCAGCTCATTTGAATGGGCGAGTGAGTGTGTGTGAGAGAGGGAGAGAGCAGGCAGACTGACATAATTTCAAGTGTTCCAGTGATTGCTCAGCATATTTCTACTACGCTCACTCGAGAGGCACACAGGAGAGAAGCAGCTGCAGGATACCAGGGATCTACAGCCTCAAGTTCAGCAGGTAGGCAGGAGAGAAGAAGCAGGGTCCGGGGCTGTGCTGGAGGAATCAGGACAACACAAGCATGAGAAGAACAAGGGATACAAGGAGATGAATGGGAGAGAAACAAGTGTGAGAGTTGACATATAGACATGTATATATAAACACAGCAAGATAGAGAAGGAAGAAAGGTAAACGAGTGGAAGGAAGAGATACTGACCACAACCTATTATAGATATTACTATATATATATATATATATATATATATATATATATATATATATATATATATATATATATATATATATGTGTGTGTGTTGAACATTTTTTTTTTTTTTTTGTAATTCAGGCTCGTTTTGCTGCGAAGTGGAAAAACAACTAAAAGCTGCTGAGTGGAGCTGGATTCCTGCAGAGTGGAGCAGAGCAGCGGTGTTCAGCTCTCCCTTAGTGCCAGATGTGCTCACGAGGAAGACTGTCACACTGAACCCAAGAAGCACCGGACAACCAGCGCAGTCCTGCTGCTGTCTGACCTCATTCCAAACTCTTCACTCTGCGTGCTGAGGTCTACAGAGCTTTTCAAAAGACTCCAGATTATACTGGAGACTGATGGCTGGCAGCCAAACTGGGAGACCAGTGTGGGAGGACTTGGAAAGCTACTGGTTTAGCAGAGCTGGAGGAGGAAATCATTCAGCGATAACTGGTCTGGAACTGACAGAGTTCAGCTTTCTAACAGCTGGATTGGATGCTGTGATAACGGTAAAATCCAGGAGTCCTTCACTTTCTAATTGACTCACAACTGACCCCTCCTGGCCCCTGTGCTGCCCACCTGACCAGTCTCTTAGAGGCTCCTGACACCCAGAGCTTAACTGGAAAGTGTCTGTACTGGTCAGTGACCAGTGAGCGCTCACACAGGAGTGAGTATACAGAAAGGATTGCTCCCGGACCCCCAGACAGACGGACAGACAGACATCGTGTACACCACATCAGAGTACAGCTTCTTAAAGGTATGAGCTCAGGGAATTCTTTGCTGTGTTATACTGTGCTGTACACACAAGAGTTTAGAGAAGAAAAACCTTAACTACTGTTTCTAGAATCTTATATTTTAGCCTGTGGAGACTTCCAGTTCTTTCTACTCTGCTGAATATAGTATTGAGTTAGCTGGCTCTCAGATCCCCAGTACAGCACTGAGTTCTCTATACTAGACTGTATTGAATTAGCTGGCTCTCAGATCCCCAGTGCAGCACTGAGTTCTCTACACTAGACTGTATTGAATTAGCTGCTCTCTGATCCCCAGTACAGCACTGAGTTCTCTATACTAGACTGTATTGAATTAGCTGCTCTCAGATCCCCAGTACAGCACTGAGTTCTCTATACTAGACTGTATTGAATTAGCTGCTCTCAGATCCCCAGTACAGCACTGAGTTCTCTACACTAGACTGTATTGAATTAGCTGCTCTCAGATCCCCAGTACAGCACTGAGTTCTCTACACTAGACTGTATTGAATTAGCTGCTCTCAGATCCCCAGTACAGCACTGAGTTCTCTACACTAGACTGTATTGAATTAGCTGCTCTCAGATCCCCAGTACAGCACTGAGTTCTCTATACTAGACTGTATTGAATTAGCTGCTCTCAGATCCCCAGTACAGCGCTGAGTTCTCTACACTAGACTGTATTGAATTAGCTGGCTCTCAGATCCCCAGTACAGCGCTGAGTTCTCTATACTAGACTGTATTGAATTAGCTGCTCTCAGATCCCCAGTACAGCACTGAGTTCTCTATACTAGACTGTATTGAATTAGCTGGCTCTCAGATCCCCAGTACAGCACTGAGTTCTCTACACTAGACTGTATTGAATTAGCTGCTCTCAGATCCCCAGTACAGCACTGAGTTCTCTATACTAGACTGTATTGAATTAGCTGGCTCTCAGATCCCCAGTACAGCGCTGAGTTCTCTATACTAGACTGTATTGAATTAGCTGCTCTCAGATCCCCAGTACAGCACTGAGTTCTCTACACTAGACTGTATTGAATTAGCTGGCTCTCAGATCCCCAGTAGAGCACTGAGTTCTCTACACTAGACTGTATTGAATTAGCTGCTCTCAGATCCCCAGTACAGCACTGAGCTCTCAGATGTTCTTCCCCAGTCATTACTTTAATAACAAGCCCTGACTAAGATGCTCAGGTGGTCAGATTAGATTAGCTAATGTCTCAGTCACTGCATGGTAATCACTCTACAGTGATATAACATTCCGCAGACAGACAGACAGCCAGCCAGCTACCAGCAGCTCTTGTTCAAAGGCTTGCTGTGGAATTGATCCTGGCTGTTTGGGTCTCTCGGTTGCACGTCAGGTCTCTGAAGGGTCGTTAATCGCTTGCTTGAACATTTTGTGTCTGGAAGGTTCATTTTGGAGGATCTCTGATGCCAGTCATGCTGTAATCTGTGGTGGGCGCTGACTCAGGGACCCTCACGCCAGCCCAGTGCAGAAAGGGAAACTGGAACTGAAAATAAACAGCTGAATTGTGAGAATGGCTTTCCTCAGGTAAAACAGATCCTGTTGTTGGGCTGAGCAAATGCAAGATTGATTTCAAAATGATGCAGAAAAGAATAATCGGACCAGCCCTCAACCCCGTGTTCGCTCGGATCTCGTAAACAAGCGGAATTAGCTCCCTGAGAAAAAGTGAAATTGGGCATCGCTGCGTTAGGAAGGAGAGATTCCTCGAGACTCGAAACCTCTGGAGTTGATAGTGAACAGACTCCCTTAGAGATGGTATGTCATGCTTCGTTTGTCTGAGTCCCTGTGATATGAAACACGACTTTTCCAACTGACATGAGTGAGCACGCTGCTGTGTAATTATAGAGGGGTGTGTTAGGGGTTAAAATTCTGCTCCTCCTCCCACGAAAAGAATTCAGACCCTTACAGCCCCCCCCACCCCCCCCAGCCTCAGCAACAGCTGAACTAACCCACAGGATGCTTGGACCCGACTGGATTACAGAATATCTCCCCCCATCCCTCACGCTCAACCTCGACTGTCTGTGATCAGAGCGAGAGGGTAAGGGGCTTCGAATGTCATTTCTATCTATAGTCTTTCCCTTTTAACTGTCTGTGATGTTAACAGTCTTTGCGGAGAGGTCCAGAGTTTCGTTTCTCCTCCAGTGCTGAATTGTAATCATTTTCATCTAGAAACATGGAATGACAAACCTTTCCACCACAAGTGTTCCTCAGCGTCTCCAGTGTTGAGATGCGTTTGGATTCACATTCTGATCAGAATTCTCCTTGCCTGTAGAGTCCCAGTTGTCAGCCCCCTTTGAGTTATTCCTCTGATTAGATTGTGCATCTGGGCAGGACAATGCAGAGTCCAGTGCCTGTATTGCTGCCTGATTAGAGCCAAGATACAGCCTCTGGCAGCAGTAACATTACACACTTAGAGCTGGAATGTTCACTGTGGTAATTTCCCAAGCATTTTACTTAAAATCCTGCTCAGGTTTTAGACCTGGAACCCTTTTGTTTTTTGACCAGGGAGCTAAAAAAATCCTAAATGTTCTTTTTACTAAGTGTCTGCGCGCACCTTTGGGATTACCAGGTCCAAGACTGAGGTTGTAGGAACGGCCCCAGCTTGCTATCAGACCATTGGGATAGGGTTGGATAGCATGTCATGCTCTGGGTGTGAGTGTCAGTGTTAACTTAATTAATGGAGCGAGACAGGAAGAGAAGGAGGACGAGAGGAGGTGTGTTCACCCTGCTTACACTGACTCACTGCTGCGTGACAATCCACAGGGATATCCACACTCCAGGTGTGAGCCGTTACAGGAACACCCTCTGGCTACATGACCTAAATCTTTACATCATGCACTGAAGCACAGGGCTTGAAACTGGAACCAGTACTGCTCCCAGTCCTGGGGTTCAGAACTCCTCCTGAAACTGGAACCAGCCCTGCCCCCAGTCCTGGGGTCCACAACTCCCCTCAGTGAAGTCTGTTATTATTATAAATATTGAAATGATCAGGAGGCAGGAGTTTGAGCAGGGTTACAAACTCACACTAGCCCTGCTGCTGCTGCACCCAGTCCTGGGGTTCAGAGCTTCCCTCAGTGAAGTCTATTATTATTAATATTGAAATGATCAGGAGCCAGGAGTTTGAGCAGGGTTAGAAACTCACACTAGCCCTGCTGCTGCTGCTGCTGCACCCAGTCCTGGGTTTCAGAACTCCCTTCAATGAAGTCTGTTATTATTATTAATATTGCAATGATCAGGAGCCAGGAGTTTGAGCAGGGTTAGAAACTCACACTAGCCCTGCTGCTGCTGCTGCTGCACCCAGTCCTGGGGTTCAGAACTCCCTTCAATGAAGTCTGTTATTATTATTAATATTGCAATGATCAGGAGCCAGGAGTTTGAGCAGGGTTAGAAACTCACACTAGCCCTGCTGCTGCTGCTGCTGCACCCAGTCCTGGGGTTCAGAACTCCCTTCAATGAAGTCTGTTATTATTATTAATATTGCAATGATCAGGAGCCAGGAGTTTGAGCAGGGTTAGAAACTCACACTAGCCCTGCTGCTGCTGCACTCCAGTCAGGAGGCAGGAGTTTGAGCAGGGTTAGAAACTCACACTAGCCCTGGTGCTGCTGCATCCAGTCGTGGGTTTTATTTAAAGGATCCACTTCCATACCAGTGCCCCTGACATGTTTATAGCACTGATTTGTAGTTTTGCGAGTGTCTTGGTTCTTCAGGTCTATGCAGGCATGAAGCCCTGGAGTTTATTGAGTTTCTGGCACAACAAGTTGAAATACAACTTGGATTAAAACCGGGATGACATCATTTTATTTCCATGGGATATTTTGAACAAGATGCAATTCAAGTTATTACTGTACTTCATAACTGCGTTTACGATGCTGGAACACTGTTTTACTTTTAGGAAGCAAGAGAAGGAATATAAAACTTCAGAGATGTAGGTCAAAGAAGAGCAGTATAAACGTTCCCCACAGCAAAATCAAAGGATATTAAAGCACAGAGAGGTCTGGTAAAGCATTGCGAAGTACAGAGACGTGTGCTAAAGCACAGGCAAGCATTGCAAAACCCAGAGAGGTATAGGACAGCATAGGCAAGCATTGTAAAGCCCAGAGAGGTATGGGACAGCATAGGCAAGCATTGCAAAGCCCAGAGAGGTATGGGACAGCATAGGGAAGCATTGCACAGCCGGAGAGGTATGGGACAGCATAGGCAAGCATTGCAAAGCCGGAGAGGTATGGGACAGCATAGGCAAGCATTGCAAAGCCAGAGAGGTATGGGACAGCATAGGCAAGCATTGCAAAGCCAGAGAGGTATGGGACAGCATAGGCAAGCATTGCACAGCCGGAGAGGTATGGGACAGCATAGGCAAGCATTGCAAAGCCAGAGAGGTATGGGACAGCATAGGCAAGCATTGCAAAGCCGGAGAGGTATGGGACAGCATAGGCAAGCATTGCAAAGCCAGAGAGGTATGGGACAGCATAGGCAAGCATTGCAAAGCCAGAGAGGTATGGGACAGCATAGGCAAGCATTGTAAAGCCCAGAGAGGTATGGGACAGCATAGGCAAGCATTGCAAAGCCCAGAGAGGTATGGGACAGCATAGGCAAGCATTGCAAAGCCCAGAGAGGTATGGGACAGCATAGGCAAGCATTGCAAAGCCAGAGAGGTATGGGACAGCATAGGCAAGCATTGCAAAGCCAGAGAGGTATGGGACAGCATAGGCAAGCATTGCAAAGCCAGAGAGGTATGGGACAGCATAGGCAGAGGTATTGGACAGCCAGGAGACCCTGTCGTATCCGTTCGTAACGTTTCAAGCCTTGCCAATCCCCAGAGAGGTAGAGCATATTGCACATCCTCCAGGGTATCCATAGGCAACAATACAGAGAGGTATGGGACAGCATAGGCAAGCATTGCAAAGCCCAGAGAGGTATGGGACAGCATAGGCAAGCATTTTAAAGCCCAGAGAGGTATGGTAAAGCATAGATAAGCATTGCAAAGCCCAGAGAGGTATGGGGCAGCATAGGCAAGCAATGCAAAGCCCACAGAGGTGTGGGAAAAAATAAAGCACATCAAAGCAGGGTAAAAGGAACAGTATAACCATGGGAAGAATGGGAGAACTGCACCATGACCCCGGTTAACTTTTATAAGGGCGAATGCCTGTTTACCAGATGCTTCAATGGCTAACCATACATGCGTGAGATTTACCATGCTTTACATATACCATGCTTCAACCACCGGATCCCACAGTACGCTTTTATAAGAGGAGAGCCTGGCATGCTCCACAGGGGCTGGCTGATAGAATTGGCTGCTCTGCTCTCGACTCGTCGTGCTACATCCGAGGCAGGCTTGCGAGAGGAGCACAGAGAGGGGGATGGTGAAGCTGGTGATGCTGCTATGATGATGACAGCATTGTGATGCAGAGCTGAGCTCAGTGCTGCTGCTGCTGCTGCTGTGTGAGAATTGAACTGGAGATCTCCGGAACACAGCAAGGCCAGGAGAGAGCTGCACACACAGGCAGGCAGGTAGGCTGCATCATCTCTGAAGGAGCCGAGGCAGTCAAGTGCTGTATTGAGCCAGCGGGGTGCTTGAGCTTCATTTGTTCTTGTGTCCTCTGCAGTGTGTGTGCGGTTGCAGTCGCAGTGCGTGTGTGCAGTCGCAGTGCGTGTGTGTGTGCGGTTGCAGTCGCAGTGCGTGTGTGCAGTCGCAGTGCGTGTGTTTCTGACGGTATATATTTGAATGTTTTTTTTTTCTCTATGCAAATGCAGTGTACCCATATGAAAGTGAGCCCTGTGTGTGTCTCTTATAGGTGACAGTGCGATCAGTACTATATGTAGGTGTTGCATCTATACATCACAGGGCCTCTTGTATTTTTAAGAAGTCCTAATATAACAGGCTGCACCTCTCTAAATGACCTGCGTTGAGTGCTCTGGGCTCCTGTCCTCTGCATCCATCCTCTTCCACACATCACTCACCGGTCGCTACTTCAGTAGACTATCTTCGGGTGGGTTTTCCATTCCTTAACCCTTGAAGGACCAAGCGTTGTTCAGAGCAGTTTCCCCCGGGATAATGAATTAAATGTTTTATCTCATGAACTTCCCAGAAAAACTCCACTCTTCCATAATGCTGTGTATACATCATAGTGGCCCTTAAAGGGGGCCACTATGGACTGTAGGTGTAGTCTGGATACTCTGAGGAATCTCTGCTGAGCTGCTAACTGACGGATGACTGCCCCAGGTCTTATATGCTGCACAGCCAGTCATGCAGCACGTCACAAGGTCATTTATTTCCTAATAGAATGGTCTGACTCTATTACATGTTTAAGCAGCTGTCATGTAGAGCACAGGTATGGCAGGGGAATAACCCTTAAATAACTCATGAATAATATGTGTTTTAATAATAATTCTGCAGTGTGCTGTTTTGCTTTGTTGTGGTTTTGCTCAAAGCTGAGGGAAGTCAGTACTGGGCATCTGAGAGCCACCTAATTCAAAAAGTCTAGTATTACATTATTCTTATTATTATTATTTATTTATTTATTTATTTATTTCTTAGTAGACGCCCTTACCCAGGGTGACTTACAGTTGTATACAAAAAATACATATCAAGAATTACAGTACAATTAAGAGCAAGATACAAAACACAATACGATTTGATATCGGGGCAGTTCAAGAGCAGATAATAGTGTTAATAGTTACAGTATGGAGAACTCAGTGCTGTACTAGAGATCTGAGAGCCAGCTAATTCAATACAGTCTAGTGTAGAGAACTCAGTGCTGTACTGGGGATCTGAGAGTCAGCTAAGTCAACACAGTCTAGTGTAGAGAGCTCAGTGCTGTACTGGGGATCTGAGAGCAGCTAATTCAGTACAGTCTAGTGTAGAGAACTCAGTGCTGTACTGGGGATCTGAGAGCAGCTAATTCAGTACAGTCTAGTGTAGAGAACTCAGTGCTGTACTGGGGATCTGAGAGCCAGCTAATTCAATACAGTCTAGTGTAGAGAGCTCAGTGCTGTACTGGGGATCTGAGAGCTAGTCCTTTGCAATGCATGCTACAGCAGTGAGAGAGGAATGGGTTAAGTCTCATTGGTTAAAGTGCAGCTTGTTTTGCTTTTGTTCTGGGAGTGGAGGCCTGCCTGCTCGGAGGATGTCAGAGTCTGCTAGTCTGAGATTGGACTCAGGCTGGAGGGGAGAGAGGAGAGAGGAGATGGGAGGAGTGGCAGTGACAGCACTGCCAGCCTCTCGAGGGTCGAGGGCTGTCTCAAAATACTGCAGCAAGCCTGTGTAAGGGTGTGCGCAAAGTCTTCACTGCTGGATCATTTTACACAACTCCAAACCTGACTGGAAGTGTGAAGAGTTATTGTGAATAGAGAACAGCAGCTTAACTTGCAGGGGTAAAACTGTGTCAGGTAGACAAACTTGGCCAGCTAGTGCTTACACTGAAACCTTTGTCTACTTGACAAGCTGAAACCTTTGTCTACTTGACTTAGTTTTAAAGGAGTGCTTTGAAGTTATGGCTTCATCTTTTTAAATCATGGATCATTTCAACCCATTTCAGCTCCTGTTCTGCATTGTGGCAGGAACGGGACAGGGTGTCTGTGTGTTTATGGATTGGGTTATGAATTCATTCCTATATGATGAACGGGGTCCTGTTCTGCAGTGTGGCAGGAACGGGACGGGGTGTCTGTGTGTTTATGGATTGGGTTATGAATTCATTCCTATATGATGAACGGGATCCTGTTCTGTAGCGTGGCAGGAACGGGACGGGGTGTCTGTGTGTTTATGGATTGGGTTATGAATTCATTCCTATATGATGAACGGGATCCTGTTCTGTAGTGTGGCAGGAACGGGACGGGGTGTCTGTGTGTTTATGGATTGGGTTATGAATTCATTCCTATATGATGAACGGGATCCTGTTCTGCATTGTGGCAGGAACGGGACGGGGTGTCTTTGTGTTTATGGATTGGGTTATGAATTCATTCCTGTATGATGAACGGGATCCTGTTCTGCATTGTGGCAGGAACGGGACGGGGTGTCTGTGTGTTTATGGATTGGGTTATGAATTCATTCCTATATGATGAACGGGATCCTGTTCTGTAGTGTGGCAGGAACGGGACGGGGTGTCTGTGTGTTTATGGATTGGGTTATGAATTCATTCCTATATGATGAACGGGATCCTGTTCTGTAGTGTGGCAGGAACGGGACAGGGTGTCTGTGTGTTTATGGATTGGGTTATGAATTCATTCCTGTATGATGAACGGGATCCTGTTCTGCAGTGTGGCAGGAACGGGACGGGGTGTCTGTGTGTTTATGGATTGGGTTATGAATTCATTCCTATATGATGAACGGGATCCTGTTCTGTAGTGTGGCAGGAACGGGACGGGGTGTCTGTGTGTTTATGGATTGGGTTATGAATTCATTCCTATATGATGAACGGGATCCTGTTCTGTAGTGTGGCAGGAACGGGACGGGGTGTCTGTGTGTTTATGGATTGGGTTATGAATTCATTCCTATATGATGAACGGAATCCTGTTCTGCATTGTGGCAGGAACGGGACGGGGTGTCTGTGTGTTTATGGATTGGGTTATGAATTCATTCCTATATGATGAACGGGATCCTGTTCTGTAGTGTGGCAGGAACGGGACGGGGTGTCTGTGTGTTTATGGATTGGGTTATGAAGGAGCAGTTCAAGTTTGTTTTTATCCTGTCTGAGTCACGGGACTCTTTTACACAAGTCCTGGAGGGCAGCTGTAGAAACAGGCCACTTGACATTAATCTAATTAAAGACATGATTGGTATGACAATTGCTCTCAGAGTCTAGAAACATTGTTGGTATGTTGTATTTACAGAACTCAATCAGAATGAAGGCAAGGAGACATCCGATTCAGCAAGTGTCTTCTTCACTGCACTATACCAGCGATAGTGCTGGTTTGTGATGCACTGCTCTATTAATGTGAAAGAGACTGCACGTGCACAGCATTGCTGTATGTGTTGAAAATCCCCTGAACACATCCCCTGACACTGCACACACCCTACTGTATAAAAAACGACAGCTGATCCCTGTATCTGACATGCAAATCTTTGACAATGGTTAACTGTAATGCAATTAAACACTCACTAACGCTGAACACTAAAAGAAACCTCATTTCAGTGCCTTCAAACGTGGGGATGGTTTGAGATACAGACACTATTTTGCAGTGGTTTGAGATACAGACACTATTTTGCTCATGACTGATAAAGTGTGAATGGTCTCATCATGGTCACATTAGGGGGGTGGCTTGGGTGTGTGCTAATCATCCCCGAACAGGACAGTAAGCCTGAAGAGGTGTGAGTGCGAGTGGCTAGTTAGTCATGTAGGTCAGAATGGATAAGAGAAGAAAAAATAAGCAGGAATAAAGTCCTGCGCTGTACCCTGCCTGTGCATGAAGCTGCAGCACTGCTTTACAAACACGTGTCGCTGCTTTGAGACACAGAGGCAGGGCAGTGCAGTGCATGTGATTGAGATGCGCTGAGAGAGGAGGGCGTGCAGCTGACTCGGGTCACCCTGAGAGAGAGGAGGAGGAGGAGGAGGAGGAGGAGGAAGCACAGACCGCAAGGCTGACTGGTTCACTGTGTCACAGATTTATCGGGGCAGCACCACTTGAAACATTTCAGTTTTTTTTTCCAGACCTGTCTCTCAGCAAGGGATACAAAGCTACAGAAATCTAAGCAACAAACCCAGCTGCAGGAAGGAGCAGAGTTATTGTTCCTTTAAGGGAACGGAGGAAGCATGCAAAGTAGGGAAATAAATACCCTTTTATATATTTTGTTTCAGTACGTTTGTAACAGGGCTGGTCGTGAGCCAGTGACCCCGCACACCGCAAGCGAGCGACTGAACCATCGTGCACGCTAGCCAGGCTCGCCTGTGTGCGAGGTTCTAGAGAGTTTACCCTCCTCTCCTCACACAATGCTACATGTCACCTTGACTTAGCTTCTTTCCACTTTTTACTGTAGAATTGCAGTTTGGCTGTTTTGAAGATATGGGTGATTCTCACTGGTTCGCTGAAGGCTGAAGTGTTTGGAAGAGATCATGTGTGTTTGTTATTAATGTTACCTCTGTCTTTCTTTTACCAGGAGTCTGCCTGGACGGGCCTGAGCTGTGCCAGTGTGAGACAGCGCCCTCGTGTGGAGCACGACAGGATCGCAGTCGTTTTTTAACATTTCATTTTCCTCGTGTTCCTAAAGCCTCACAATGGCTGCCGGGGCCATTCTGCTTCTCTTATTGGCCGTAATTATCCACCAATCGCCAGCGGCCTCCCCTATACAAACCACGCCCTTGTTGAACTTTGACCACAACCTCCTCTCACCTTCCCAGCTCAGAAACTACTCCTCCGCCCCTCAGAATTCTGACTCGGACAATCTGAACTCAGGGCAGCAGCCAGGCCTGCCCACCTTTCCCGTACCTGGCTGGAATGAAGGTCCGGTAGAGGAGATGTTGCCAGAACTTCCCATGGTGGTGTCCAGTATAGACCCCAGCGTTGCAGTGGACAACTCCATAGTCGCTAGTGGTGACGGGGAAGGAGCTGCCATAGAGCCCGCTGAAGAGCAGCTGACAGCCCCTGCCATAGAGCCCGCTGAAGAGCAGCTGACAGCCCCTGCCATAGAGCCCGCTGAAGAGCAGCTGACAGCCCCTGCCATAGAGCCCGCTGAAGAGCAGCTGACAGCCCCTGCCATGGCTGCTCCTGAGCCAACTGGGGTGTCTGCTGGGGCAGGGACTGAGAAGGGTACTCTGCTGCCCCCAGTGGACAAAACTACAGCAGCGACAGCAGCGGGATCTCCACTGCTGACAAAAGTGGATTCCAGGACACCTTTCACAACTCCCAGTCCCAGCAAGGATGGCTTTACCCAGCTCCCTGAATCTCCCATTTCCAGTAAGGAAACTGAGATGGATGCAGGAAAGTTTGGAGAGGATTGGGAAAGCACTAGGGAAACAGGGAATAATACTGTGTCTCCTAAAGCCATGACCACTCTCAGCTCTGACTCTCTGACACTGGACCCACTGGAGGGTCCCCAGTACCTGAAACCAGTAACCACGGTGGTGCTGCCATTGTCTCCCACTTCACCCACCCTCACCACAGCGTTCCAAATGAACCTTGATGCTACTTCTGCTGGGACCACACCCCAGGGGTGGCCAGGGGCTGGTTTGGCATTCGAGTCGAGCACTGACACCCCCAAAACAGCCGTGACACCCCAAACTGGAACCCTGCCAGCCCCCGTAGAAACACAAGCACCCCCTCTGTCTGAGATGGATCTGGGGGTGACAGATGGTAACAGAGTCACTCTTGCCTCTTCAGGTAGTCCTTCTACCTTCAGCAGCAGCTACCCAAGAGAAGACCCCTTTCCAAACTCATCCTCCAAACCCCCTGCAGGTACCCCGGCATCACCCCTTGGCGACCTTCTTCTGGTCCCCCACACCCCAAAACAGGAGCATGTCACCTTTCCAGATTCAGTACGCTACCTTGCCTCCTATCAGACCACGCAATCGCTGGTTCTGCTGAGGAACCCTCAGGGGGGTGATGTCACAAGCATGGCTGATGAGGTCACAATGGCCAACACAAGCAACAGCAACAGTGATGCTGACCACTTCCTGTCCACCAGAACAGATGGAGATACTGTGGGAACTCCTGCCCCGGACGCCAACCAGACACCCCAAAACACAGTTCAAACCAAACCCCCAAATCCCCAGGCTCTTTCAACCACCTCTTCATCTTCCCCCGAGCATCCCATGACCACGGGAACAGTGAGGTACGCAGAGGGTAACACCCCCACCTATAGGGCTACCTTGATAGTGCAGGCTCAGGCCACCACCCCCTCCTTACTGCTGACCGGCAGGACTGAGATGACCTCTACCTTCTCCCCCGCCACCTCCTCCACCGCTGTGCTCAAACCTACGAAGCAGATGAGAGCGACTCACAAAGTGACCCCCACTAGCCAGCCTCCACTCACCCCCCTCTCCACAGCGAAGAGGGCAGAGAAAGGTGAGGGCGGGGCTTTTTTCTGCTGTATCTTTCCTGTTTTCTCTCTCAGTAGATATTGGTTGTATATTTTTTTCCTCAATAGATATTGGTCACTCTATTTCTTTAGTTCTTTATTTTGCATTCTTGCTTTTATTCTCTGTGTTGTTCTCTCATCTCTTTCTTGGGTTCATTGGTTCATATTTTGTTCTTTCCTCTTTTCTCTGTATTTCTTTTCCTGTGTGTTCTCTCTCTCTCTCTCTCTCTCTCTCTCTCTCTCTCTCTCTCTCTCTCTCTCTCTCTCTCGGGATGTGTTTAGAAAGTGTTTTCCTTTACTGTATTCTAGGTGTTACAAAGACCCA
The DNA here is from genome assembly GCF_017654505.1 of Polyodon spathula. Classification (NCBI taxonomy): domain Eukaryota; kingdom Metazoa; phylum Chordata; class Actinopteri; order Acipenseriformes; family Polyodontidae; genus Polyodon; species Polyodon spathula. The sequence goes on along the minus strand of NC_054549.1, from coordinate 37,916,277 downwards.
GGGAACAACCAGTGATGACAATGTGACATCATCAGCATCACCCCTAACCCCGATGGGGGTAGTTCCCGTGAGAGGGGCCGAACTAACAACAGCCAATCACCAGTCGAGAACAGGTAAGGGACACACCAGCTGTGCATATTCATTGCAAGGAGGAGGGGAGGGGGGGTTACTGGACCTCTGCGGAAAATCAAATGCAGTGTCTGTGTGCTGTAGTGTGATAGAGGCACTCACTCCAGAGGTACAGTACAGTGTGTGTGTGTGCAGTGTGATAGAGGCACTCACTCCAGAGGTACAGTACAGTGTGTGTGTGTGCAGTGTGATAGAGGCACTCACTCCAGAGGTACAGTACAGTGTGTGTGTGTGCAGTGTGATAGAGGGGCTCCCTTCAGATGTGCAGTACAGTGTGTGTGTGTGTGCAGTGTGATAGAGGAGCTCCCTTCCAGAGGTACAGTACAGTGTGTGTTGTGCCGTGTGATAGAGGGGCTCCCTTCAGATGTGCAGTACAGTGTGTGTGTGTGTGCAGTGTGATAGAGGAGCTCCCTTCAGAGGTACAGTACAGTGTGTGTGTGTGCAGTGTGATAGAGGGGCTCCCTTCAGAGGTGCAGTACAGTGTGTGTGTGTGCAGTGTGATAGAGGGGCTCCCTTCAGAGGTGCAGTACAGTGTGTGTGTGTGCAGTGTGATAGAGGGGCTCCCTTCAGATGTGCAGTACAGTGTGTGTGTGTGCAGTGTGATAGAGGGGCTCCCTTCAGATGTGCAGTACAGTGTGTGTGTGTGCAGTGTGATAGAGGAGCTCCCTTCAGATGTGCAGTACAGTGTGTGTGTGTGTGCAGTGTGATAGAGGAGCTCCCTTCAGAGGTACAGTACAGTGTGTGTGTGTGTGCAGTGTGATAGAGGAGCTCCCTTCAGAGGTGCAGTACAGTGTGTGTGTGTGTGCAGTGTGATAGAGGGGCTCCCTTCAGAGGTGCAGTACAGTGTGTGTGTGTGTGCAGTGTGATAGAGGAGCTCCCTTCAGAGGTGCAGTACAGTGTGTGTGTGCTGCAGTGTGATAGAGGAGCTCCCTTCAGATGTGCAGTACAGTGTATGTGTGCTGCAGTGTGATAGAGGAGCTCCCTTCAGATGTGCAGTACAGTGTGTGTGTGCTGCAGTGTGATAGAGGAGCTCCCTTCAGATGTGCAGTACAGTGTATGTGTGCTGCAGTGTGATAGAGGAGCTCCCTTCAGATGTGCAGTACAGTGTGTGTGTGCTGCAGTGTGATAGAGGAGCTCCCTTCAGATGTGCAGTACAGTGTGTGTGTGCAGTGTGATAGAGGGGCTCCCTTCAGAGGTGCAGTACAGTGTGTGTGTGTGCAGTGTGATAGAGGGGCTCCCTTCAGAGGTGCAGTACAGTGTGTGTGTGCTGCAGTGTGATAGAGGAGCTCCCTTCAGATGTGCAGTACAGTGTGTGTGTGTGTGCAGTGTGATAGAGGGCTCCCTTCAGAGGTGCAGTACAGTGTGTGTGTGTGCAGTGTGATAGAGGGGCTCCCTTCAGAGGTGCAATACAGTGTGTGTGTGTGCAGTGTGATAGAGGGGCTCCCTTCAGAGGTACAGTACAGTGTGTGTGTGTGCAGTGTGATAGAGGAGCTCCCTTCAGAGGTGCAGTACAGTGTGTGTGTGTGCAGTGTGATAGAGGAGCTCCCTTCAGATGTGCAGTACCGTGTGTGTCCAGTACTGTACAGCCTCTCCTGTGTGTCTGGTTCCAGTTCATCCAGAGGTCTGGGGTACAGCTCGGTTTAGTATTTGTTACAATGAGGAGAAAAGCTGTGCAGTTTGAAATGCATCTGGGTTTCATCCAGTGAGTCACGCTTTGAGTTATAGCCAGTCAGAGATACTGTAGAGCCGTGTTCATTCATGTGCCTGTTGTGTCATTTGGAAAGACTGAAAGAAAAACTCAGATTCAGCGTTTGAGCTTGAAGTCTGTTTTCAAGGTCAAGAAAACGGTGTCACTAATATTTTGTAATACCGCAGTCATCTCAACCAAGGAGTTCTTCTTGTGCTGTGGATGCTCTTTGTGTCTTGGTTTCTGTTTTCAGTCACTCTGGTGTTCCAGATGTTAGACATGAAAACAGATCTGCCTTTCTGTACAAGTCTCTAAAACAATGAAAACAAAATGATAATCTTTGCAAGCACACACACCCCACCTGTATGACACAGATCGGTTTTAAAATGTTTGTTTATAGTGGGCAGGAAGATTGTCAAAGCTGTTGACTCCAAATCGTCATGTGCACATTTCTGTTCTGATGACAATCCGGCTCAGGGGAACAAGCCTAGACGTTTCGCTTTTCCAAAGACAATGTTCTTCAATGAGTTTTTGAGACTGTGTTTTGGCAGTCCTGGTGTGTTTGTTTGAGCCGGCACCCTAGTAATGTACCACAGTGACACCTCACACGTCTGAATCTCTGGGGTTTGCTGCCAGCGCTGGAGTATTTCAATCAACTCAAATAAGCTGATTAGCTGCTGTTTATTAAAGGAGAGATGAATCCCTTATTTGTAGGAATTGGTTGGCTCTGAGTAGATTAGTGGTGCCTGCCCAGGCTCGTACAGGGTTGTGATTGGAGGACGAAGGCTATTATTTCCCACAAACTTTGCTTTATGTGACCAGGACAGTGATATTTCAAAATATCCCTATCTTAATGTCCAGGCCGTTGGTGTGATTGGAGGACGAGTATCGGTTTATAGTATAAGGGATATTAAAAAGTCATACTCACTCTTATCGGGTACTATGTTTATCTGAGTTATTTAATTACACCATGTAACAATGTTGTTTTTTTTCTGACTTTATGTGAACGAAAAAGACACATTTTTTTTTTTTTTTTGTTCCTGGGTAGTAAGTGTTATTTCCTAATTGCTTATGCCTCAAAAGTATAGAAAATGGCTATTATTCCCCACAAACTTTGCTTTTGTGACCAGGACAGTGATATTTCAAAATATCACTATTTCCAATGGGAAAACGGGCAAATGTGTGTCTTTTCGTTCACATAAAGTCAGAAAAAAACAACATATGATCACTCTGTTTTGATCAACGTATGTTTTTGTCTGTACTCTACGTCGACAATTGCATGAATATTATATATCAATTGTAACGAAGGTATAGTCATGCTGTCTGTCTGTCTGTCTAGGTTACCTTTGTCGGGTTCACTTCCTTTCTGGAAAAACCGAGCTGATGATAATCTGGAGTAAATAGTTTTGGGAATCTAGGCCAATGTGTTTCATTTCTGGGGTTGGAGTACACTGGGGAATTGAAGCCCCTTTGAGACAGAAAGGGGTTTGAATGAGCCGTTCTGAACTGGCAGCCGCTGGCTATTCAAACCCCAGTGTCCCTGCCCCAGCCAAGAGGACGAGGAGGTCAGGAATCCCACCACGAAACTACTCACTTCTAAATCTTTTGTAGTCATTTTTGTATTACTTCAGTATAAATACATGTTAATTTGGATTCATATGTTGTTTTTTTCTGACTTTATGTCCTCCAGCCAGGAGGACCATGTGCTTCGTTTCTCAGACAAATTCCTCTGGAGCTACCATTTGAAGGAGCCACATTTATGAGTTCAATGACAAACATTTCAAGTAGAAGTCCTTCTCAGAAGCCCTTTGCTTTCAGTGCAGAGTTTTACCTCCCCTAGTAACTGCCAGTTCCCATTTTGTTCCTCAGAGTTGTAAAAGGCTCTGCTCTTGGCAGTTGCAGTGTGTTTTTTCCAGACTGATTGCTTCGATCTGTTTAATATTTTTTTTAACCCGTTCCAGTCTCCAGTCATACTAATATCCATTGCAATCTTCTCAGATAGATTTGCAATCATCCCATTCTTCTTCTTCTTCTTCTTCTTCTTCTTCTTCTTCTTCTTCTTCTGCTTGGGTTGTGATCTTCACAGATCTAACAAAGCTAAGCAGCGGAGGCCTGCTCAGTAATATTCCGAAGTTTTGATCCCCTGTTTCAGTTTGTATTAACAGTAGGATTTATACTGGGTCCCTAGTGGGCTGTTAGTCTTTTGTAGTGAGTGTGGGGAGGTGATCGGAACTCCCTCTCGCCCCTTGTCCCTCAGTTACTCTCCCTCTCTCCCTCTCCTCGTAGTTTGCTTTGTTAGCTCAGTGTGTGTTCTGATCATGCCTCAGTGATCTCCATCAAGCTCCGTTAACACTCTCCAACACATTTAACACTTCCTGCTCATGAACTCACTCAGCACGTCCTGAGGCTGGATGTGAAACGTCTTCACAAACCCTGTGCTGCGTTGCCGTTGTGGATTCTGCCCCTCATCGGTGAGATGAGACTAGGTTGAAAGCTTTAGACGCACAAATGCAGACGAGCCTGGCTCTTCTGCACAGTGGTTAAGACGCTCGCCTGCAGTGCGCTGTTCGCACCCAGAGTCCCATTACATGCATGTGCTTGAGAATGAGCAGGTCCAGACTGAACGTGCTTGTAATGCAGAACACAATGCAGGTTCTGTGCAGGAGCATTGCTTTGTAGGGCAGCACACACACAGTATATAGTGAGGAAGAACTGGGTCTGCAGCAGCTGTGGTTTTGACTGGATTTTGGGGTCATCTTGTACTGAGGAGATTTCCACATGGACAGCAAGTGTGTGTCAGTGTGTGTGTGTCAGTGTGTGTGTGTCAGTGTGTGTGCGTGCGTGCGTGTGAGTCTTCAGTGCAACAGCTCAGTAAATAAAGGTGCTTCTCTGTGCAAACACTGAACACGGTCGACAGCATTGATAAACCAGGCTGCACAAAACAGACCCTTTACACCAACCAGAAGAAGCCTGCCTCCTCCGGGAAATGAAACCCTGCTCCTTTCATCTCCTGGCGTGTTACTGAGACAGATTGAAACACAATGAAACTGCAGAGGTGCTTATTTTTGGCCACGCTTTGAGGTTGCCGGCTTTAGTTCTTTCATTAAAAAGGGATTTTCTAAAAAGTTTTCTAAAAAGTTTCAGAAGCCTCTGAATGACTTCTCTGCAGATTCCAAAATCTCTTCCAGCTGCTCGCTGTGTTTGTTTTAATTGTTTTAAAGATCCACTTTCTTCAAAATGAATTACTGTTTTAAATAAAAACACATCTTTCAAACCACCGAGTGGAAAGCCACTCACAGCTGGCTTGGTTTAAATGTGCTGCATCCCTGGATTTTTCAGAGTCTGTAATTAACTCCTATTTATTTTTATAAAGGGAGAAATTTCTGACGCTACAAAATGAGAAGTGTATAAGAGGCTTGGGGTTATACTGCCTCGTTGTTTGGTTCCAGTAAATTAGGAGGCGTTACTCTCATTTCAGTCGAGTCAGCGACGCGGCTTAAAGACTAAAATCAGAGCCATAAAAAAAAAAAAAAAAAAGCATAACGGCAACCCGCCTCCACTGCATGCAAATGGAGAGTAAGTCAGCGCCTGTCCACAGCAACCCTGGGAACAGCTTCCCATCGTAAAAGCATAGCAGTCTCATAAAGCACAGTGAAAGCATGTGAGGCATAGGCAAGCATTGCAAAGCCCAGAGAGGTGAGGTTCAACAAATAAATAAACGTGGCAAATCATGGTAAACTATGTGCTGGAGTACAGTGTACTGATATTCAGACCCGCTCTCCCCATCACCTCCATTACCACAGCACAGCTCTTTCATGATCACGCTTCTGGTTTCTGGACTCCCTGCTGTATTGGAGCAGCTCTGGCAGCAGGTTTGAATCCAGGCACCCCTGAAAGAAGAGTCTGATTTCCTGGCTCTCCTGCAGTGTTGCAGTGCAGACAGTGACGCAGCATATTGGCAGAATCACCCAGACAGTCTTTCACTGTGCCGTCCAGCAGGGAAAGGCTGGAGAGAGGAATACAAAGCAAGAGCCAGGACAATAACTGAACTGTCCCGCGTTGACTGGAGAGAGGAATACAAAGCAAGAGCCAGGACAATAACTGAACTGTCCCGCGTTGACTGGAGAGAGGAATACAAAGCAAGAGCCAGGACAATAACTGAACTGTCCCGCGTTGACTGGAGAGAGGAATACAAAGCAAGAGCCAGGACAATAACTGAACTGTCCCGCTTTGACTGGAGAGAGGAATACAAAGCAAGAGCCAGGACAATAACTGAACTGTCCCGCGTTGACTGGAGAGAGGAATACAAAGCAAGAGCCAGGACAATAACTGAACTGTCCCGCGTTGACTGGAGAGAGGAATACAAAGCAAGAGCCAGGACAATAACTGAACTGTCCCGCGTTGACTGGAGAGAGGAATACAAAGCAAGAGCCAGGACAATAACTGAACTGTCCCGCGTTGACTGGAGAGAGGAATACAAAGCAAGAGCCAGGACAATAACTGAACTGTCCCGTGTTGACTGGAGAGAGGAATACAAAGCAAGAGCCAGGACAATAACTGAACTGTCCCGCTTTGACTGGAGAGAGGAGTACAAAGCATTAAACACTCAACATTGCTAAATTTAGAAATACTGAAAGAATCTCAGTACATTCGGTGACAAAGCGTTTTGACAAGAGGTGGTGAATGCAACGCAGGGTGATTCCCCAGTGCTGCAAAATGCTCTTAAAAGAAATCTAGCTGTGGTTTACCAGGGAATAGAGTCTTTAAACAGTATCTTAATTAAATGCATATCAACATTAGTACATTACTGACAAGGTGTAACATTGTGGGTATATAACATGGAATGAGGAAACCTTTATCCAGATGTCACCACACTATAAAGCCTCTTCCTTCCAGGGCAGCAGGTGTCAGGGCCCCAGCTGTGTGTGTGTGTGTGTGAAGTTTCAGGGCGGATCCCAATACCTACTACAAAGGAAGGAAGTGAATCTGCAGTGTGGTGGCGGCAGCAGGATAACCGGTCAAAGTGACATCAGAGAAGTCTGAAAAACTGAATGTAAAAATGATCAAGGACTTGCGAGGAAGCCGATACTCAAACAAGAGGCGAGAAAGTGCTTGCATAAGACCTTGGCTGCAGAATTCCTTTAAAGAAATAGACAAAACAGATTCCTGTCTCTCTCCCACACACACAATCAGAAACACAGACTGTTCTGTTTCAGTGCTTAATAAGACAGTAAATCAAACTTTAATAGATAACTTTCACTCAACTGGGTCCTCAAAGAGCGATGTGTGTGTGTGTGGGGTGGGGTTATGGTTAGGGTTAGGATTAAGGTGGTGTGTGGGGTGGGATGGGGTTAGGATTAGGGAGGTGTGTGGGGTGGGGTTAGGATTAGGGAGGTGTGTGTGGGGTGGGGTTAGGATTAGGGAGGTGTGTGTGGGGTGGGGTTAGGATTAGGGCAGTGTGTGTGTGCGTGTGGGGTGGGGTTATGGTGAGGGTTAGGATTAGGGTGGTGTGGGTGGGGTGGGGTTAGGATTAGGGCAGTGTGTGTGTGCGTGTGGGGTTATGGCTAGGGTTAGGATTAGGGTGGTGTGTGTGGGGTGGGGTTAGGATTAGGGCAGTGTGTGTGTGCATGTGGGGTGGGGTTATGGTTAGGGTTAGAATTAGGGTGGTGTGTGGGGTGGGGTTAGGATTAAGGAGATGTGTGTGGGGTGGGGTTAGGATTAGGGAGGTGTGTGTGTGTGGGGTGGGGTTAGGATTAGGGAGGTGTGTGTGTGTGGGGTGGGGTTAGGATTAGGGCAGTGTGTGTGCGTGTGGGGTTGGGTTAGGGTTGGGATTAGGGTGGTGTGTGCGGGGTGGGGTCAGGGTTAGGGTTAGGGAGGTGTGTGTGTGTGTGGGGTGGGGTTAGGATTAGGGCAGTGTGTGTGTGCGTGTGGGGTTATGGTTAGGGTTAGGATTAGGGAGGTGTGTGTGTGTGGGGTCAGGGTTAGGATTAGGGAGGTGTGTGTGTGTGTGGGGTTGGGTTAGGATTAGGGCAGTGTGTGTGCGTGTGGGGTTGGGTTAGGGTTGGGATTAGGGTGGTGTGTGCGGGGTGGGGTCAGGATTAGGGTTAGGGTGGTGTGTGTTCATGTAAGGGGGGTTAGGGCTGTGTGTGTAAGGGGAGTTAAGGTTAGGGCTGTCTGTGCATGTTAGGGTGTTAAGGGTTAGGGTTAGGGCTGTGCATGTGAGTCTGTGGAGGGTTAGGGCTGTGCATGTGAGTCTGTGGAGGGTTAGGGCTGTGCATGTGAGTCTGTGGAGGGTTAGGGCTGTGCATGTGAGTCTGTGGAGGGTTAGGGCTGTGTTTTTGCTTGTGACGGGGAGGTCTGTCGAAGCGATATTTAAATAGCTGCTAATAAAATCCACATGTTGTTTTGAGCTGATCTGGGCTGGAGCTTGGGGAGCTGTAGTCATCACAGGGGCTGTGAAAAATAAAATAAAAAAAAGTAACTCAAAATAATCCAGAGAGGCAGAGAGAGGGAGGGAGGACTGGCGGCCTCAATTTGTCTCCCAGATGGTTGTTATTATTCCTGGGCTCTAATACAGTCTATAAAAACTCTTAACGCTCTCCTGCCTGCAGCACATCCCCTGTGATTATCACAGGCTGAATGTGACCTCCACACGCCCCCCACTCTCTCCTCTGCACCCTCTCCAGAGCCTCACAGCAACAGCACACATTGTCTTTATTGCTATTAGAAGATGATTTCATTTTTCCAGGAACTCGTATCAAAAGCTCCCACACCAGCTGTTTGCTATGGATCTTCTTATAGCACAGTGCTGTGAAGCATAGTAAAGGCATGGCACAGCACAGGAGTGAATTAGATTCAGTGTTCAGGCACCATGTGTGCTCATGGAGGGCTGTAGTTATTACACCAAGGAGGACAAGGCTGAATAACCCATGAGCCCCACATGGGGTCAGGGGGCTTGTTCGCCTCTCAAAGTGCAGGTGGACTATTCTGTGTTTAAACCAAAACTGACCAAGTGAATTGAAAAACCCCTTCCCTGAGATCAAGGTGTGCATCAGCTCTGCCACGCGGAGGCGTGATTTGGACCAGTGCGATTCGTCTGCTTATTCTGGCGTTGGATTTCAACGAATGAATATGTGAATGGATGGCTGGATCTCAGCAGAGATGAATGTGACAAAGTGAAGTGACACTGCTGGATATCTCCACACTTGTGCATACCCTGGTAAAAGCAGATTGGGAATGTAATAGCAGCCCAGTGAGGCTCAGAGGAACAGAACTAACCGCTGTGAAGGAACAGGCTCCCAATTCCCCGTTAAGGAGAGATTCTGGGAGACGCTGGCCCGGTTGAGATGGAAATTCAGCCCTCGCGGAGTCTGGGTTTCAATTCCAGGAAATGATTGTCTTCAAGTGGAAAAATGCAGCTTTGTCTGAAAGCAACGAATCCAATCTGCTGTCTTCAGCTGGAGGCAAAACTTGAAATAAACTAATGAATGAAAGCCAAGCGTTCAGCTTCATTCTACATGCAGTGTATCGTGTGAGCTAGTAACTACAATATCCTGTGTGTGCTAGTAACTCTATAGTATCCTGTGTGCTAATAACTGTACCATATCCTGTGTGCTAGTAACTGCACAGTATCCTGTGTGCTAGTAACTATACAGTATCCTGTGTGTGCTAGTAACTGCACAGTATCCTGTGTGCTAGTAACTGCACAGTATCCTGCGTGCTAGTAACTATACAGTATCCTGTGTGTGCTAGTAACTGCACAGTATCCTGTGTGCTAGTAACTGCACAGTATCCTGTGTGCTAGTAACTATACAGTATCCTGTGTGCTAGTAACTATACAGTATCCTGTGTGTGCTAGTAACTGCACAGTATCCTGTGTGCTAGTAACTATACAGTATCCTGTGTGCTAGTAACTATACAGTATCCTGTGTGCTAGTAACTATACAGTATCCTGTGTGTGCTAGTAACTATACAGTATCCTGTGTGTGCTAGTAACTGCACAGTATCCTGTGTGCTAGTAACTATACAGTATCCTGTGTGTGCTAGTAACTGCACAGTATCCTGTGTGCTAGTAACTGCACAGTATCCTGTGTGCTAGTAACTATACAGTATCCTGTGTGCTAGTAACTATACAGTATCCTGTGTGTGCTAGTAACTATACAGTATCCTGTGTGTGCTAGTAACTGCACAGTATCCTGTGTGCTAGTAACTATACAGTATCCTGTGTGCTAGTAACTACACAGTATCCTGTGTGCTAGTAACTGCACAGTATCCTGTGTGCTAGTAACTATACAGTATCCTGTGTGCTAGTAACTGCACAGTATCCTGTGTGCTAGTAACTATACAGTATCCTGTGTGTGCTAGTAACTATACAGTATCCTGTGTGTGCTAGTAACTGCACAGTATCCTGTGTGCTAGTAACTATACAGTATCCTGTGTGCTAGTAACTGTACAGTATCCTGTGTGTGCTAGTAACTGTACAGTATCCTGTGTGTGCTAGTAACTGCACTGTATTGTGTGCTAGTAACTATACAGTATCCTGTGTGCTAGTAACTATACAGTATCCTGTGTGTGCTAGTAACTGCACAGTATCCTGTGTGCTAGTAACTATACAGTATCCTGTGTGTGCTAGTAACTGTACAGTATCCTGTGTGCTAGTAACTATACAGTATCCTGTGTGTGCTAGTAACTATACAGTATCCTGTGTGCTAGTAACTATACAGTATCCTGTGTGTGCTAGTAACTGCACAGTATCCTGTGTGCTAGTAACTATACAGTATCCTGTGTGCTAGTAACTACACAGTATCCTGTGTGCTAGTAACTATACAGTATCCTGTGTGCTAGTAACTATACAGTATCCTGTGTGCTAGTAACTATACAGTATCCTGTGTGCTAGTAACTATACAGTATCCTGTGTGTGCTAGTAACTATACAGTATCCTGTGTGCTAGTAACTATACAGTATCCTGTGTGTGCTAGTAACTATACAGTATCCTGTGTGTGCTAGTAACTATACAGTATCCTGTGTGTGCTAGTAACTGTACAGTATCCTGTGTGTGCTAGTAACTATACAGTATCCTGTGTGCTAGTAACTATACAGTATCCTGTGTGTGCTAGTAACTGTACAGTATCCTGTGTGCTAGTAACTATACAGTATCCTGTGTGCTAGTAACTATACAGTATCCTGTGTGCTAGTAACTATACAGTATCCTGTGTGTGCTAGTAACTGCACAGTATCCTGTGTGCTAGTAACTATACAGTATCCTGTGTGTGCTAGTAACTGCACAGTATCCTGTGTGCTAGTAACTATACAGTATCCTGTGTGTGCTAGTAACTATACAGTATCCTGTGTGTGCTAGTAACTATACAGTATCCTGTGTGTGCTAGTAACTATACAGTATCCTGTGTGTGCTAGTAACTATACAGTATCCTGTGTGTGCTAGTAACTGTACAGTATCCTGTGTGCTAGTAACTATACAGTATCCTGTGTGTGCTAGTAACTATACAGTATCCTGTGTGCTAGTAACTATACAGTATCCTGTGTGTGCTAGTAACTATACAGTATCCTGTGTGCTAGTAACTATACAGTATCCTGTGTGCTAGTAACTGTACAGTATCCTGTGTGCTAGTAACTATACAGTATCCTGTGTGCTAGTAACTATACAGTATCTGTGTGTGTGCTAGTAACTATACAGTATCCTGTGTGCTAGTAACTATACAGTATCCTGTGTGCTAGTAACTATACAGTATCCTGTGTGCTAGTAACTGTACAGTATCCTGTGTGTGCTAGTAACTATACAGTATCCTGTGTGTGCTAGTAACTATACAGTATCCTGTGTGCTAGTAACTGCACAGTATCCTGTGTGCTAGTAACTATACAGTATCCTGTGTGCTAGTAACTATACAGTATCCTGTGTGCTAGTAACTGCTGCTGTGCTGTGTCGACCGTCGTTATATATAATTTCAGTCAGTTGGAAATGAAGTGGAGACAGGGTAGCACACAGTTCTTCAGACAGGGGTGCTAGCAGGGAATGGGATACTAAGCCATGGCATTGATACTGAATCACTGGGGTCCTTGCCAAATCTGTAGATCAAACAGCACCTGCGAACCGGACCAGCACTGATGGGACGAATGGCCTTCTCTAGTTTATAGATTTTCTTGTGTCTTTGTGATTTGTAATAATTGGGATTTTGTTAAACACTGTCCTGACCAGGTTCCCCTTATGATCTCAGCGGGACCTTCCTGCTTAAACAAGCAGTTAAAAAAAAAAAAAAAAAAAAAAAAAAACAAACATCACAGGAATTGTGCTTGCTGTTCTGGTACTGACTGTGTTTTGTTCCTTTCTTGTGTTCCCCCCACCCCCACCCTCCCACCCCCCAACACAGATCCTAACAAGAGACTGATCCCCACTCCGCCACAGAAGGGGGACCGACGCTTCATCCCCAAAGACACCCTCCTGGTGAACGAGGCCGCTCCCCCGCTGGGACGCCCGGCCGTTGTGACCCCCAGCCGACCTGCCCCGCAGCCCTGTCCTGGAGGCCTCGGAGCGTGCAGCCTGCTCCCCCTCCCCAACGGGACCTCTTCCCTGCGCTGGACGGACCTGCGGCGCACGCTGTCCTTCGCCTGGGAGATGCATGTCTTCGGCTCTGCGGCGCTGTTTCTTCTGCTGGCCCTAGGGGGGCTGATAAACCTGATCGGGACCCCCGTTCTCGAACCCTCTGCCCGGGCTTGCCTGGGACTCACCAACGCTCTGCTGGTTCTAGCTGGGGTGGTCCGGGGCGTCTATTTCCTGACCGACCCCTACGGGACTAAAGACCTGCTTCCCCGGCCGGCTGTCATAGGGCTGTACAATCTGGGCTTCCCCCTGCTCCTCTCGGCCTTCGGGGTGCTGTGTCTGTTGGGGTACAGGGCGGCCGGGCTGCAGGTGCTTCCCGATGGCCTCCAGCGGCTGCCCCTGGCTGGGGTGGTGGCCCTCCTGCACTCCACTCTCCTCCTGGCCGTGGATTTCCTCTTCCTCGCCCTCAACCCTTCCGTCCACGTCGTCCTGCAGGTGCTGTCTGTGTCCTGGGGTGCCTTCCTCACCGCAGGGTTCCTCTCCACCTATCCCCGGCTGCGGAGACAGGCCGCCAGCCCCTCGCTGGAGGAACGGGGGTTTGGGACGGTCGACGGCTGCAGTAACGCGATGGCCGTGGCCACTGGTCTGAGCTCCAGGAGCAAGCTGGTTCTCCTCCTCTGGCGGGTGCTGGCTGTCTGCGCGGTGCTGGGCTTGCTGTGTTGTGGACTGCAGGTCTACGCTGTCCTCTGGCTCTACGGCATCCTGGGGGACTGGCAGCACTTCACCTGGGCCTGGTGGCTGGTCCAGTTCTGGTACCGGCTGCTGGAGCTGGCTTGGGGCTTCTTCATGCTGGTGGTGGCTTCATGGATTTTCTGGCGCCGGGGAGGAGATGGGGAGGCTGGCGGCTGCAGCGATGGCCACACCTGCTGGCTGAAGATCGTGCAGAGCTTCTGCGGCCGGAGACAGCACAAACTGGACAGCAACGGGGGCAGCTCCAACGGGATCGGGAGCAACTCCGAGTTCCCCAACAACTGGGCCTCCCAGGAACGCAACGGGGCGGATATCAGCAAGAGCCTGATCCGGAACCACCCGGAAACCCTGCCCCTGAGGACCCTGAAGGAGAGCAACGAACGCAGAACCAGGCTGGCCCTCCAGGGCGGCTCCACCAGCTCCCTGCTCTTCCTCAGGCATGGGCTGGGCAAGCCTCACAACCTGTCCTTGCTGCGGCGATCCCACAGCACCGTGTGCCTCGAGAAGGAGTCCATCCTCTCACTCGCGGACTTCGACCTCCGGCCCCCGTCCCCCATCGACCTGAGCCGCAGCATCGACGAGGCTCTCTTCAGGGAGCACCTGGTGAAGGACAGCCTGTTCAGCAGCTTCATCCCTCACCGCTGGCTCAACACTGCGGATTCACGCACCTCCCTGGCAGGGGAGCTGTCCTCCACCCGCACGGGCTGTGAGCCGCTACTGCTGTCCTCTGTGGCTGCCTCGTCCCCTGCTGGCTTCAAATACCGGCGCAGCAGCGACCCCAACTTTCTGTACAGCCTGGCAAAGGGCAGCTCGTTGGCAGAGCCTAGTGAGAAAATGGAGAGGGAGGAATGTGAGAAGGAGGAGAAAGAGAGGGAGACTCCCTCCCAGGGAAAACACAGCTGTACTCCCTCCAGCAGTAATTTGAGCACAGCAGCGACAGGTTCAAAGACCCCCATCCACCTGCCAAGGACTCCCCCCATTAATAGTGGCAGTCCGCTCACACCTCCGGTCTCAATCCGCTTGCACCGGACTCCCTCCAACAACACCTCTCTGGACAGCCTCTCCGGGACCTCTCTCTCTCTGCAGACCGGGCAGGGAATCACGCCCACGGACGACCTTCGAGAGCCCTTCCTTGGGGTCAGGGTTCAGGGGTTGGAGCTGGACGACTCGGAGAGGGAGGCCAGGCGGAGCTTCCTGGAGATCAGCCGACAGGTCGACTCGCTCAGCATCTGCAGCGACACCATCGACCTGTGAGCCCAAGGAGCGACTGCGCCCCCTGGTGGGCTGGCTGGCTGGCTGGCTGGAGGATGAGTGAATGCCATGACCATGCTGTGACTGCTGGTCCTGCTTTCATTGCAATACACTGTTTATAGAGACACCTCTTTTTATTCTCTTTTTTTATTTTTTTCGTGTGGGTTGCAGATCAAAAAGGCACAATACTAATTATCTGTGACGAGTCCCTGAGTGTTAAAAAAAGAAATAAAAAACTGAACCGTGTCTAATCAGGGAGCACTTCATGTAAACTTTCTTTTTAAAGGCCGCTTGAAGAGAGGAACAACCGAGATGGACCCAGCACCAGTTTGTGTGCTGTACCGAGATCACTGTGCTGCGCTGGAGCTGTGTGCAATCAAACAAGCTAACAGAGCCGAAAGCGTCTGGATCCTCGCTGGCTTCCCCCTCTACCCCTCTGGGCTGTACAGACGGGTGTGAGCCCAGCCACTGCTCTTCTCATATATTCATTGCAAGCAGTTGAGCCAGGGATCAGAGCAGCCCTCAGCCCTTCCACAAGAACGAAACAACCAACTAGCCCTAATAAATGAAATGAGAGAGGGAGAGAAAGAAGATTGAAAGAGAGAGCTGGGGGGCTGTATTAATATTATACAGTATTGCATAAACCAAATTAACTTCAGGCTCCTGTGTGACCCGGAACACCAGATTCTATCCTGTTAGTAATGACAGACAATTATACCACAGGAGGCAGTCACACACCTCCTTTACAATTACACCACAGGAGCCAGTCACACACCTCCTTTACAATTATACCACAGGAGCCAGTCACACACCTCCTTTACAATTATACCACAGGAGACAGGCACACACCTCCTTCACAATTATACCACAGGAGACAGGCACACACCTCCTTTACAATTATACCACAGGAGCCAGGCACACACCTCCTTCATAATTATACCACAGGAGCCAGGCACACACCTCCTTTACAATTATACCACAGGAGGCAGTCACACACCTCCTTCACAGTTATACCGCAGGAGGCAGACACACACCTCCTTCACAATTATACCACAGGAGGCAGGCACACACCTCCTTCACAATTATACCACAGGAGCCAGTCACACACCTCCTTTACAATTATACCACAGGAGACAGGCACACACCTCCTTTAAAATTATACCACAGGAGGCAGTCACACACCTCCTTTACAATTATACCACAGGAGGCAGGCACACACCTCCTTTACAATTATACCACAGGAGACAGGCACACACCTCCTTTACAATTATACCACAGGAGCCAGTCACACACCTCCTTTACAATTATACCACAGGAGACAGGCACACACCTCCTTTAAAATTATACCACAGGAGGCAGTCACACACCTCCTTTACAATTATACCACAGGAGGCAGTCACACACCTCCTTTACAATGGTGTCCTGCAGACAGTGTCCTCGCTTCGGGGGGGAGGTCATGCATATCAAGTGACGCTTTCAGTAAGAGACTATTAAAGCCATGTGGCAGTGCTTTTGTCAATGTTATTAACAAAGCAGGCCAGCATAACACACGTGGAGCAGCACATTGTACAGACTTGTGTGGACTTGGTTATTCACACTTGATGGGAATAAGCGATGGAAAGACGTTTGTTTCTCAGCTATACTGGACTGACTTAAAAGATCATTTTAATATATTATTATTATTATTATTATTATTATTATTATTATTATTATTATTATTATTATTATTTTGTATTAATTGTATCATTTTTTATCATTAACATGAACCGTGAAAAATATAACCCTGAAAATCAGAGCCCCTCTCTATATTGCAGGGATAGAAGTAAAGACTCCTGTTGCATAGCAGTTTGATCCATTCCTGGTTTTACGATGAGTTTAGTATGACACACCTGAGCTTGTTACCTAAACACACTGGGGCTGATCAAGCAAATATAAAAATCTGGAATGGATGAAACAGCTATGCAATCGGATTCTTATTTCCACCTCTAATATTGTGTGTTTAAAAATACAGGTCAGAGACGTGACAGTGTCTCGAGTCTTACCAGTACTTGCTGTTGTGCTACAGAGCAGTATTATAGTGTATTTCAGATCCCAGTGTATATAAGGCATCTCTAATGCAATGGAATGTTTTTTTTATCACACAAATAGGGACATAAGCTGTTCCAATCAAACTCTGTACAAATATTCCATGAATACCCTTCACTCTTTTTCCACAGTTGCGCTGCTTCATTAGTTTGATTTAATTTCATTTCAATTCGTCTCAATACATTTCTGTGCATATCAGTACATTTCAGCGCATCTCAAAAGATCTCCGTGCATTTCAATACATCTCAGTAGCCATTATGATCAGGATGAAGAAGGCATTGGGTTTGAGTAACTTGTGGGTAAAAGAAAATAAAAAAGGGCTGCAGTGGGTTTGAGTAGCTCAGTGGTTAGAGAAAGTGCTGGGCTGCAGTGGGTTTGAGTAGCTCAGTGGTTAGAGAAAGTGCTGGGCTGCAGTGGGTTTGAGTAGCTCAGTGGTTAGAGAAAGTGCTGGGCTGCAGTGGGTTTGAGTAGCTCAGTGGTTCGAGAAAGTGCTGGGCTGCAGTGGGTTTGAGTAGCTCAGTGGTTAGAGAAAGTGCTGGGCTGCAGTGTGGATTGCAGTGGGTTTGAGTAGCTCAGTGGTTCGAGAAAGTGCTGGGCTGCAGTGGGTTTGAGTAGCTCAGTGGTTCGAGAAAGTGCTGGGCTGCAGTGGGTTTGAGTAGCTCAGTGGTTCGAGAAAGTGCTGGGCTGCAGTGGGTTTGAGTAGCTCAGTGGTTCGAGAAAGTGCTGGGCTGCAGTGGGTTTGAGTAGGTCAGTGGTTAGAGAAAGTGCTGGGCTGCAGTGGTTTGAGTAGGTCAGTGGTTAGAGAAAGTGCTGGGCTGCAGTGGATTTGAGCAGCTCCCTGGTTAGAGCACACATTCACACACGTTTCTTAGAAGTACAACACTAGCTGCATGTACACAACACTCCCATCATTTAGAAGCCATGAGTAATGTTAAGAAGCCCACGTGTAGGTCACATGCTGCATTCAGAAGTTGAAATCAGAATAGCAGGGTCATTATCAATGGTTAAGTGACCTGTAGAAGTGCAGATGCCTGCCTGCTGTAGGACTGAGGAATGAAAACCAGAGTCCCATTGCAAACACAATACCTGCTGCACAGGAAGGGGGTGGATTTCTAGTGTGGTGGGGGCAGAATGAGGGTTCGAGAATAGTGCCATTCAACGATAGGATGCTGTTAAGAGCTAAGCAACGGGTCTTAATCACTACCACCAAGTGAACTAAAGAGAACCAGCTGAACTCTATTATATTTGTACAACACTTTGTAAAGCCATAGTTCTGTATGATAAGAAGTTGCATAAACGTTTCATGTTTTTTTTGTTAAAGAAAGCTTGAAGACGTGGCACAGTGTTTTGCACAGCAGTCACCCTGGCCTGCGTTGCAATCCTCACTGAAATGTAACCAGCAGCTCTCTTCATTACCTTTAGATAAGATACATGTTTTATATGAATGTTTTAAAGTCTCTACATTACATATTGTCAAATTTCTCTATATACAGTATATAAAATAAAATCTCTATATTGTGACATTGTTCTGGACTGTGTGCTGTATAACTAAACAGTGGCACTGACAGTGGTGCAGACGGCGGACGGGGGAAGTTCCCGTGTGTGGCTTCCCTGAGCTTCACCACTGGAGGAAAAACAGCAGCTCCCCGCAATGAGGTCCGCTGCTGCTGGAATGGTCCCGGGATGGCTGGATCAGTCCTGGGAGTGATAAAAACGGGACTGGGAGCAGGACGAATGATTCCCCTGCCCTTTTCCAGGTGCACTGTCGATGGAGTCGTCTCGGAGGACGGTGGTGGGGGTGTAATTTGTTGAAATGCCTATGGGTGTTACTGTGTCTTCCCTTATCAAGGGTTCCCATATTGGAAGCATGCTGAAGCACAGCAAGGTATGGTTAAAGCATATTAATAATCTTGGCAAATTAAGCTATGGTAAAAATGCATAGTATATAATATAACCATGAGAAAAGCATGGCAAACGTTTTAGAGAACAGGGTGAGAGAAACAGACAGAAAGAGACACAGGTAGCATCGATGGAATCTCAGTAAGATTTCAAATAGAAAACATGCTAAATGCACGGTATAACCATGGCAACTAGCATGAGGAACCTGCACAATGAACATGCAAATCTACTGTTGACTTCTGCAAAACCAGTCACCCCAGTGCCATTGTACACACAGCACACAAGAGAGCATTGATCTGGGCCACTCAGGTAATCCGTGTGAACAAGTGCACAATAGTGCGCAATACTATCAACACTGGCACTGTTTGCAGAGGGGTTTACCTGTGCAATACAATGAGCTCACTCCAAGAAACTATAGTTATACAGCAGCAGGCACACCTGCAACTAGGCACGTTTAATATAGAGCTACTTGGAAATCCAATAGTAAAATATAAGCATACATTAAATATTATTATTATTATTATTATTATTATTATTATTATTATTATTATTATTATTATTATTATAGATGTACTAAACTTTTGGTCCAGCAACATTTTACCTCATGTATTCGTGTTATTTGCCCCACTAGTGATTGTATTGACCGGTGTTTGTCTCTCTGGTTTGGTATTTTCACATTTGAGGTTCTTCCCCTGGGTCTATTTCAGACCAGTTATTCAATGCACCCCTGTATTGTTAAATGTTTCACGCACTGTCCAAAGGGGCATTACTGTTAATATTGTCCCAGTTTAAAGGAGTATATGGCAGCTGCAACACACGACTCGGATAACTCATAATAGAACAATAATATTAAGTGTTGTTAGTCGAGGGTATTATTTCTAACAATGCCAGCTGTATATTATGTATTCAGGACAGGATTAGCATTACTATTATGTTGTAATGAGCAATTTTCTTTCAGTCTAGTTGTATGGTTTAGTGCCTCCGGTATCCCGGACCACCGGGGCCCCACGTGATACAAACAAGACAAGCGAGACCAAGTCCGGGACCAGGCTGGCTTTCAGAGTCTGCCTGCCGGACACAAACTAACTCGACGTCCGCTGCCTGGTCGTTCTCACCGTGACAAAATACAGGTCGAGACGCACCAGACGGGAGCTGCGTTTTCAAGGCAACGGCCGCCGGGTACAGAAAACAATAAAGGTACGCAAACTGATAAAGCCGCCTAATCGCGTAAATAGAGGATTAAAAACCAGACAAGATTAAGGAACCGAAAAAAACAAACCATCTCCAGACTAAACACGTGTCTTAAAATGAACAGCCCGCTCAGTCTAGCAGCCGTGCTATTACACTGTGTTACAATTATACTGTATTTACAGTATAATCGTAAATCTCGAAAAACTACTCGCTTCTAAATCTTTTGTAGTTATCTTTGTATTACTTTAGTATAAATACATGTTAATTTGGATTCATATGTTGTTTTTTTCTGACTTTATGTGAACGAAAAGACACACGTTTGCCCATTTTCCCATTGGAAATAGTGATATTTTGAAATATCACTGTCCTGGTCACAAAAGCAAAGTTTGTGGGGAATAATAGCCATTTTCTAAACTTTTGAGGCATAAGCAATTAGGAAATAACACTTACTACCCAGGAACAAAAATTGTGTTACATAGTGTTATCTGAAATGAATTGCACGAGATTCGTCGCTTGCTTTTTGAATAGTTGTTGTTTAGTTTTTGTTGATAAAGGGGCACTTTGTACACATTATTTAACTCAGATATATAACACAATGTAGTGTGTCAACTTGCGTGGTTTAGTTTAGACCTAAACCAAATATCCTATTGTCTAAAGTTCACTGAATATGTGTACAGAAGGGGCTGTGGACACTGCCCCCATACTACACTGGGGGGCACAGTAGCTAATGCCTGACTGTATCGTGGCATTCTGAAGGCCAGTCTCAGTGTCTGGGCTCCTATTGCAATGCATTGCTATGGTTACATGCACACCCCCTGGGATACAATCCATTACTCTGTATTAAGTTCCAAACAATCACAGCACCTTGTCGCACATACAGAAGTCTTAGCAGGTTGCACTACAGGAAGGGAGAACATGTTTACTGTTTAAAAAAAATCAATCTTAAAAGCTGAAGTGAAACTCCAGAATAGGTTCTCCCTTTGTGTTTTGTAGAGTAGGTGCAGGAAGCGTAGCTGTGTCTCTCTCCCTGCACGCAGCAGCATGCATTTACGTAAGTGTTGTTCATGTGTTTATTGAGTGCTTGCTTGTCTGTTTGATGCAGTGGGACTCGTGTTGGCACAGGGTACAGGGTACAGGGTACAGGCGGTGGGGTTCCATTGAAGACATTTTGAAACGTTTGTCAGTTTGTTCTTTTTGCATTCCTGTTTCTTTTAGTAATGATGCCTATCCTAAGTGTTTTTATAGGTGTGGATGAATCTGCTGATTACAGGGGCTTCGGGTGTTTGATGAATCAGTTTCCTGTAATAAATGACCAGTTCTGTACAGCTGTAATCCTGCTATTGCCAGTGAAGAAAGCAGCACTTTTAAACACCCCACACGCAGGACAGGGCCTCTTAGACGAGTGTCAGGTCATTTACACTGCGTTTCTTTTAGTGTTGCTACGTGATGGAGGTTTTACTGTATTTAATAAAACAAATCCTCTTCTCGCTCTGTAGCCGGGCTGTCCCTTGCCAGCACCCCGATTTCGCAGACGGTGCTCCCTCCTCGGAGACGGTACGCTGTCACCCCCTTGGCCTTGCCTGTTGTGTGTCCGGCTGTCGTCCCTCTGTCTGTCAATCAGGTATGAGACCCTGCTAGCACACACGCTGGAACTCAGGAAGAGCCAACTTGATTTTATTCACAAACACATTCCTGAGGTGAATCCTAGTGAATTGAGCACACTTTCACTTTGAATTCTGTATTGTTTAAAACACTCTACCCAGTCTCTCTGTGAACTCTGTGTCCCGGGCAGTGCGGCGCCCGCGTGAACCCGCTTCACCCCCCAGCTGAAAGAAGACGCACTGTGAGTCTGGAGACGCTGGCAGCGCACCACTATAACCAGCAGAGGGTGCTGGTCATGCAGCAGAAGGAGTTCTGCAGGTAGGCTGGGTTCCTCAGCACTGTTTCCTTGCTGAGCTGCGTCTCAGTGAAGGACCCTGGTTAGAGGGAAATGCAATTGAAAACAAGTGTCAGGCTCAGGATTTAGTGATTTACTAACGACCATTCAGCATCCTATCTATCTATCTATCTCTATCTGTCTATCTATACTGTGTGTGTGTGTGTGTGTGTGTGTATATATATATATATATATAATATGTATATATAGTATATTAGTAGTGGGCAATGATAGGAACATTTTATATTGGTACCATGCATGTATTTCGATATCGATAATATCAAAGTCTTCCATAACACCGGAAAATATAATAACACAATTGCAATATGAAGCACATATACATATACAGACATGAACAGATATTTCCATGTGAACAGCAATAACTGACTTTAACTGAGTGGTGCTTTGCTTCACAATATCCCAGGAGAAAAACAAGGTCTTGTTCTATTGTTTCACTGTTCCATCGTCAGCCACCTCAAAACTGAAATATTTCACTACTTCACTGCGCCACTCCGGAAGTCATTGAGTCCTCAGCTGCTCTGTGTGTAAATGCTGACTCGCAACACCTCGAAAACTATTAAGTATGGTGACATGCCGAATTTTGCATCATTTTACATTTAAGTAATGAACCACTGAAACATGCACGGCTCAAAATAATGCAAAACAGATATGTATAAACACACACACACACACACACACACACACAGACAGAGATAAATGCGGTACACACAAAGTCCCGTCCACTTTAATGCTGCAGGATACAGCGCTCTAATGCTGGGAATCTCTTGATTGGTTACAGAAAAAGTTCAAAGTTAAACCTTTTAGGCAATGAACCAGAATCACCCAGTGTGCCCTCTGCTTCTCTGCAGGTACCACCAGGGCTGGCAGAGACCTTTCTACGGCTCCTGTGCAGACAAGGAGGAGTACAGGTACCAATGCCGTGCCATCGCGTTATTAACCCTCACTGTGCTGGAGCCCCCAGGGCTTGTGGTTTGTCTGGACGTCCTCTGATTCGTTTCCCCAGGCAGGAAGTGCGCGCCTTACTGAAGAGGCAGATTAGAGAGAAGTGGGAGGAGCAGAGGCAGGCACTGGCCAATCGCATGCGAGAGGTGGAGGCAGTGAGTGAGGCAGACCGGCTGGCACTGAACCAGGACCTGGAGCAGAATCGGATCCGGGCCAGAGCACTCGCAGTGTTCAGAGACGAGAACAAGAGGGTGAGATAGAGGGAGAGGGGGATCGTCCCATTTTGAGAACTGTGTCCTGGGATTTCAGTATGCCTTCCCGGGTCACAAAAAGATCCTGTTTTTTTTTTCTTTGTAAACTACTTATCTAAACCACTTGTGCATTCACAAGTCTCTTTTAAAGATTCTTATTGTGCGATCTCTTACTTTGTTCATTCAAAAATTGAGTCTATTCATGGCGACCCTAGAGAGGGAAGAAAGAGGGCAGAGAGGAAAGAGGGGGTGATGGTGGGGAGGAGACAGGATGGAGATGCATTGAAATGCTTCTGCTGTTCTGCACTGCGAATGAGCTGCTACCTCGTTCCCCCCTTCTCTTTTCCAGCTGATGGAGCAGTCCTGGAAGGAGCGCAGTGTGTCAAGGTCATTGGAAGCCCTGAGAGAGAGAGACCTGCTGCAGTACAATCCAATCAACTGGAGCGGCACACTGAAATAAGCTGAGGACTGGGTACTGGACCTGGGTTCAATACCCCAACACAAAAAAAAGTGTGTTTTATTTTTATTACTGGTTAAAAGGCGCACTAAGATGTTTCTTCTGAAACACCTTAATACATTATCATTAAGAAAAAGTTAAAAATTGGGTAATGAGAAGTGAATCTTGCCTCTGAGTTTGCGATGGTGTGTTTGAATCCACTAGAGTAAGCAGTTCTATAGGTGTTGTAAAGAACAGAATGAAAGGCTAACAGGCTGACCTCTCAATCAAGTTATTACATTCATTACAGAAATTCTCATAAGTCTAATAAAGATCATTGATACTAACCACTGTGTTTCAGTTTTGTAATCTCAAGATTCTCAAGATATTTTTTTCCTCCCTTAAAAATATCTACATCTTGTCACTTATCAACAACTTCACCACTTCCAGCGTGTGGAAGTCTTATCGTCTGACAACGGGACAGCAAGACTTATCTGAGGGACAGTATGGGTTACCATTTGTTCAGTTGTTAGAAAAACACAACAAGATTTGCAGAGAGCCATGCAAGTTTCTGAAAAACTGTTACTTACAGAACTATATACACATACGCTGTTAATTTATAAACCCTCAATAACAAATATACTTACATTAATATTGTTCCTCATGTATGTTGCTTTTGGCTGCAGTAGGAACCCAGTATTGTTGTATGTCTCATCCCAACGATGGAGCAGAAGCAGACTAAGTGACTTGCTCAGGGTCACAGTTGGGCCGAGCCAGGATTTGAACGAAGAACCTTCTGGTATCAAGCCTCTTGCTTTAACTGCTGAACCAGCAAGCTCAACACAGCTGTGTGTGGTACGTACTGAATGAACCCTACTTGTTCTATATAAATAAGCTTTGCACAGTAAATGACAAAACTTTCTAACGTCAAAAATTATACTGCACTGTGTTAAACTGCAGTCAATTTCTTAAGAAATTTACATTTCCACATAGTTAAAGAAATACAATCAATTCTTTAAATTAAAGGATGTATCTTTTCTTTTCTATATATTAAATTAGAAAAGTCTTCTTTAACTTAAAGAATTCTTACTTTTTTCTTTCCTCCCCACAGCTAACTAACCTTTAATTTAAAGAATTCTTATTTTTCTCCCCTCCCATCAGCAACAACCCCACCTTCCACCCTCTTCCCAGGTGGGGGGGGCCAGACCCCCCCCTTTACTATCCTCTCCATCTTCATCTTCTCTCAGGAGGGCAGCTCTTCCCACTTCTCCATCTGTGGAAACACAATCAACATCATTCCTCACACCCAACATCATTCCTCACCTCAGAGCCTTACCTGGAGCTGGATTTGAACCACTGTCTTCAGGGAGGGAAGGTCATGGGATCAGCCTGCTGCACCACCAGCTCCTACAGGAAAGTCTTCTTTCACACTGACTTATAAGGTCAATTAAATAATTATTTGAAAATAAAGGCAGGAATCTGCTGGATTTGAACCCAGTCCCTCCAAGAAGGAACAGCATAGCATGCTAATGAGTTAGCCCACTGCACCATATCACTTTCATGGAAGAGCCAGCTTTTTCATTGACTATAAAGTTAATTAACAAGTCTTTGAAAAATGAATAATTTTAACCCAGTCCTCTAAGGAGAATAGCACAGCATGCTAGTGAACTAGCCCTCTGTACCCCCTCACTTTTGTGAAAGATTTTGCTTTTTATAAGGTAAATGAACCAAGTCTTTGAAAATAAGTCGAGAATTTAAACAGACACAAAATAAACAAGCAACCGTTAAGTTTTTATTTTTTGTATTAATTAAAAGCAGTGCAATTCGTACAGTATTGATATAACATTTCACATCTTTAAAATAACAAGCATGGGAATCCATGTGAATTGCATCAGGATTCTAATAGTATTTCACACAGGAGAGACACCCCAACAACTAACCCGCGTGCTGTAGTTATCCTGTAATGAATCCTCTAGTTGTGGAGCTGCCTTCTGCCAATCAAAACATCGCATTTCAACATTCCAGTCTTTTATCGTCTAGTGCAGCGGTACGGTACTGCCGACTGATCAAAATTCTATAAAAAACCCAGGATATTAACTTATACAACAAACAAGGCTGACTGTTCATATGAACTGACATAAGAGGCTGGGCCAACTGTATAAATTAATGATACAAGAGACAGGGCTGACTGGACATTACAACAGAACTTCTTACTGCGGACGTCAGTGGAGGTCTGTATGAATGGCAGCACACCCTTTGCAGACTCTCTGAACTCACCCCCATTGATCTAACAGGTACCTGATGTAACCCCAGCAGGGTGTCAGGAGACACGCAGGACACTCACATTGTGATCGTGTTGGGTTTTTTGTACACACACTGATGTACCTGGACAGGTATTCAGTTCAGGCAGGAAAGCCATGTTTCAGAGCCTCTGGTTCTTAAAGCTTAGAGAGGAAATAGCTTCTCATTTTAACTGCTTTGAGCTTGCCTGGAGAATCCGAAGAGCCGGGCGCGGAGCAACCTTCCCCATTCCATTCAAGTCATGTGACAGCCAGTCCCGGAGGACACGTCGGCAGCATCACACCGTCACATGACCTGCATGGAATGAGGAAGCGCCCGGCTCTTAGGATTCAAGCTCAAAGCAATTTTAAAAGCCATGTAAAAAGGCAGACTAAGACAATTCAACATTGGGAGCAATTAAAAAAATAAAAATAAATTAAAAAAAGCGATTTAAATAAATTAAAATGCAATTAAAACAACACCTGAAGCAGTTTACACTTAAATAAATACTAAAAGATAATCTGCCTGACAAAAGTTCCAAAAACTCTTCTAGAACTGGTTACATGCATGCAGATATTTAGACTATTTTACATTTTGATGATTTTGCCAAATCGAGTTAACAGTGAATTATTCAAGTCCTATATTTTCATGCATGACGGTCCTTCACTGATTCACCGTCCTCACAGCTTGGTGATGTGTAAAGTCAGACGGAGACAGAACGAGGGAGCTCTGTCCACACAAAAACAAACAGGAATATACTGGGGATTCCCAGGAAGTGACGTCTGGACCATTATTCCTGGGGGAGGGGGGCACAACTGAATGGAAGGGGTCCAGGAAAATGCAGGTAGACCTGCTCAGAACAACACTTAAGTCTTCTGTGAGCAACGAACGTAGCTTGTCTATCTGTCTCTCAGTCTGTTTCTCCCCTCAGCAACAGGGCACTCCAGAAAACAAGATGCATAGATATCTGTCTGTCTGTCTGTCTGATAGAGCAGCAGGGTACTCCTGCAAACGAGATACGTTGATGTCCGTGTGTCTTTTCTGTGTCTGTCTGTAGGACGAGACTGCCACTTGTTTAAACAGCCTGATCTCAGCAGTGTCTTTCCCCTGTGTCTCCTCCGTCCCCCCGTCTCTCCGCTCTAGCGGCCCTTCAGGAACCCCTCGAGCAGCCTGTCCCCCTTCTCGCTCAGCCAGTACCCCGCCATGGCTGCCAGGCCCCCGATGAAGATGGCGGTGAACACCATGTCCCCCTTGGCCGCCAGCGTGGCCAGAGCGCAGATCACAACCCCGAAGAACATCTGCTGCAGCACCAGCACCTCGTCATCCGTGATATCCTCAAACAGACCTTTCTCAGGGGTCACTGCGGGGGGAGGGGAGAAAGAGAGGGGGATTCATAAGAAAATCAATAGCCGTGATGACAGGACTGTATTGAAGATGCAGAGTATACTGGCTGGCCTTGAGTAGATGAAAATCAGTTTGGGTTTTCTATAGCATCCTACACATTATATAATATATACTTACAAAAATAATATTTAAACAGCATAGCTAATCTTAATGGGATATCATTTCCAGGTGCGTCTCAGGTATTGTATCTCAGGTATTGCATCTCAGGTGTATTCAGGTATTGTATCTCAGGTGTGCTCAGGTATTGTATCTCAGGTGTGCTCAGGTATTGTATCTCAGGTGTGCTCAGGTACTGTATCTCAGGTGTGCTCAGGTACTGTATCTCAGGTGTGCTCAGGTATTGCATCTCAGGTGTATTCAGGTATTGTATCTCAGGTGTGCTCAGGTACTGTATCCAGGTACTGTATCTCAGGTGTATTCAGGTATTGTATCTCAGGTGTGCTCAGGTATTGTATCTCAGGTGTGCTCAGGTACTGTATCTCAGGTGTATTCAGGTATTGTATCTCAGGTGTATTCAGGTACTGTATCTCAGGTGTGCTCAGGTACTGTATCTCAGGTGTATCTCAGGTACTGTATCTCAGGTGTGCTCAGGTACTGTATCCAGGTACTGTATCTCAGGTGTATTCAGGTATTGTATCTCAGGTGTGCTCAGGTACTGTATCCAGGTATTGTATCTCAGGTGTATTCAGGTACTGTATCTCAGGTGTGCTCAGGTACTGTATCTCAGGTGTATTCAGGTACTGTATCTCAGGTGTGCTCAGGTACTGTATCCAGGTACTGTATCTCAGGTGTATTCAGGTACTGTATCTCAGGTGTGCTCAGGTATTGTATCTCAGGTGTGCTCAGGTATTGTATCTCAGGTGTGCTCAGGTACTGTATCTCAGGTGTATTCAGGTATTGTATCTCAGGTGTATTCAGGTACTGTATCTCAGGTGTGCTCAGGTATTGTATCTCAGGTGTCAGGTGTGCTCAGGTATTGTATCTCAGGTATTGTATCTCAGGTGTGCTCAGGTACTGTATCTCAGGTGTATTCAGGTATTGTATCTCAGGTGTATTCAGGTATTGTATCTCAGGTGTATTCAGGTATTGTATCTCAGGTGTGCTCAGGTATTGTATCTCAGGTGTATTCAGGTATTGTATCTCAGGTGTGCTCAGGTATTGTATCTCAGGTGTATTCAGGTATTGTATCTCAGGTGTATTCAGGTATTGTATCAGGTGTGCTCAGGTGACTCACAGGGCGGCATGTTCTCCACGCAGATCTTCTCTTTGCGCACGAAGCCATCCGCACAGATGCAGCGGAACCCCCCCGGCTCGTTCAGACACTCCTCATTGAGACCTGGACAGGGGCTGAGACCCCCCAGATTGCACTCATCGATATCTGAGAGAGAGAGGGGAGCATGAGCAACACCAGACAACCCGATACACACATACAGACACTGCAAGAGACACACACACACACAAAGAGAATGAACACCAGACAACAAGACACACACACATACAGGCAGGGCGAGAGACACACACAAAGACAATGAACACCAGACAACAAGACACACACACATACAGACAGAGCGAGAGAGAAACACACACACAAAGCGACACACACACACACACAGAACAAACACCAGACAACCAGACACACACAGACAGAGCGAGAGACATAGATACAGAGACATAAACAGACAGACACAAACATAGACATGCATACATAAATAGAGAGATAAACACACATAAAAACAAGAGACAGATAAATAAACTCCGATACAGACTGGCAGACTCACCTAAACACTTGGCCCCAATCATTTTGTACCCCATGGAGCATTTCTTACAGCGGCTGGGGCCTCCCCCCATGCAACCGACACACGCCTTGTCACAGCCTCTGCACTCGTAGGAGCCGTCCGTGTTGAAGCAGAATGTGTTGCTGGGGCAGCGCTCGAGCTCCGAGCCACACTCGTCAACATCTGAGACACGGGGACGACACAGGTTAGAGAGGGGACAGACACACTGGCACACTCGTCAACATCTGAGACGCAGAGAGGGACGACACAGGTTAGAGAGGGGACGGACACACTGACACACTCACTGATCAACGTCTGAAGCACACAGAAAACACAAGGGTTTAGATTGGGGATAGAGACTCATGCTGACACACTCAATACAAATTGAAAGGAACATCCAATTAAGTATCTAAGCTACATACACAAGCTGTCTGGCTGGCTGGCACGCTCACTCACCGATACACTTGTTGTCGTGCAGGATCCAGCCTGCCTTGCACTGCTCACACTTGTAGTCCTCAGGACCGGTGCACCTCTTACACGAGTGGAAGCACGCTGGAGAGATGGTGAAAGCACAGGGCAGTGAGAGGTGTGGGGAAACATGGCGAGAGAAACACACGGCACAGCACAGTGAACTACAAACAGAAGCATGGCTAAACTACACTACTGTCAAGCTTTACTGAGTCAGAGCATGGACGGAAACAAGACTCCTATTGCACAGCAGTTTCACCCACTCCAGGATTTAACACAAGCTTGATAAGCCACAGTGTATTGTTACCAAGCTCAGGTGGATCAAACTGCTATGCAATGGGAGTCATTTCTCCACAGTAAGGGAAGAAAGAAAGAAGCGATGTGGTGAAGAGGTGCCTACCTGTGCATACTGCCTGTTGCGAAGGCTGTCCCTGGAGCTGGCTCTGGTTGGCCCTGGCCTCTCTGAAGTACCCGTCTGCGCAGTCCTGGCACAGACTGCCCTGGTACCCAGGGTCACAGACACACTGCCCGGAGCCCGAGCGTGTGCCCTCCCCGTCACAGCGACCAAGACCCCCACACACAGAACCAGGCTGACCGGGACAGGCTGGGGGAGAGAAGAGACACTGAGTATCACTGACCATCACACAAACACAGAAAACACTGACTGACCAGCACACACACACTGACCAGCACACACACACACACACACACACACACACACACACACCAGCACACACACACTGACCATCACACACACACACAGACCAGCACACACACAAACACTGACTGACCAACACTGAAATACAAAGTGACCATCACTACATGATTGCCAAACATTTGTGGTTGTGATTTAGTGTTTTTAATGAAAATGCACAATGTGGGTGGTTGTTTTGTAAAGGCAGGTTATTGATCAGAGAGGGGGCGCTGCGTACCTGTGCAGTCTGCTCCGAAGGTATCGGGGGGGCAGCACACCTGGATGGTTTCGATGCAGAGCCACTGGAAGAGCTCTGGTGCCTCCTGCTGCCTGTGCAGAGAAACACACAGTGGGATGTGACGTTTGAACAGAAAAAAAAAAAAAACGTTTTAAAAAGAACATTTTCAACACGGGAGTCTTTACTTAACTTTCAGTATTACGTGTGCCTGTGTGTAAACATGTCAGCGTGTGTAAACATGTCAGTGTTTGTTACAGTGTGTTAGACTGTTGGCATGTGTGTTAATCTGTTCGCGTGTGTGTTAGTCTCAGCGTGTGTTAGACTGTTCCTGTGTGTTAGTCTCAGCGTGTGTTAGACTGTTGGCGTGTGTGTTAGACTGTTCACATGTGTTAGTCTCAGCGTGTGTTAGACTGTTCGCGTGTGTCTTAGACTGTTCCTGTGTGTTAGTCTCAGCGTGTGTTAGACTGTTCACGTGTGTTAGTCTCAGTGTGTGTTAGACTGTTCCTGTGTGTTAGTCTCAGTGTGTGTTAGACTGTTCCTGTGTGTTAGTCTCAGCGTG
Source organism: Polyodon spathula (assembly GCF_017654505.1). Taxonomy (NCBI): domain Eukaryota; kingdom Metazoa; phylum Chordata; class Actinopteri; order Acipenseriformes; family Polyodontidae; genus Polyodon; species Polyodon spathula. The sequence continues at coordinate 37,885,726 of NC_054549.1, read as the reverse complement.
TGTTAGACTGTTGGTGTGTGTGTTAGACTGTTCACATGTGTTAGTCTCAGCGTGTGTTAGACTGTTCGCGTGTGTCTTAGACTGTTCCTGTGTGTTAGTCTCAGCGTGTGTTAGACTGTTCAGTGTGTGTTAGTCTCAGTGTGTGTTAGACTGTTCCTGTGTGTTAGTCTCAGCGTGTGTTAGACTGTTGGCGTGTGTGTTAGACTGTTCACATGTGTTAGTCTCAGCGTGTGTTAGACTGTTGGCGTGTGTGTTAGACTGTTCATGTGTGTTAGTCTCAGCGTGTGTTAGACTGTTCACGTGTGTTAGTCTCAGTGTGTGTTAGACTGTTCCTGTGTGTTAGTCTCAGTGTGTGTTAGACTGTTCCTGTGTGTTAGTCTCAGCGTGTGTTAGACTGTTCACATGTGTTAGTCTCAGCGTGTGTTAGACTGTTCGCGTGTGTCTTAGACTGTTCCTGTGTGTTAGTCTCAGCGTGTGTTAGACTGTTCACGTGTTAGGTGTTGGTGTGTTAGTCTCAGTGTGTGTTAGACTGTTCCTGTGTGTTAGTCTCAGCGTGTGTTAGACTGTTGGTGTGTGTGTTAGACTTCACATGTGTTAGTCTCAGCGTGTGTTAGACTGTTCGCGTGTGTCTTAGACTGTTCCTGTGTTAGTCTCAGCGTGTGTAAACGTGTCGGAGTGTGCGTCAGTGCCGCTCGCTGACCTCTTAAACCACCAGGTCTCCATGTGCTCCTCTATCTGCTCCAGCAGCCGGTTGCAGTCGAAGTCAGAGCTGTCACACACGCCCTCCACGATCTCCACTAACCGGGTCTCACTGAGAGAGAACAGAAGAGAGCAATCTAACAACACAGCCACTCTGGACACAGCATCTCTACAATATAAAAATACAACACAGCCACTCTGCACACAGCATCTCTAAAATATAACAATACAACACAGCCACTCTGGACACAGCATCTCTACAATACAATACAACACAGCCACTCTGCACACAGCATCTCTACAATACAACACAGCCACTCTGCACACAGCATCTCTACAATATAACAATACAACACAGCCACTCTGCACACAGCATCTCTACAATACAATACAACACAGCCACTCTGCACACAGCATCTCTACAATACAATACAACACAGCCACTCTGCACACAGCATTCTCTACTGCAATCTCTACAATACAATACACACGCCACTCTGCCAACAGCTCCTAACAATACAACCAGCACTATCTGGCACAGAGCATCTCTACATACAATACAACACATTCCACTCGCACACAGCATCTCTTACAAATACATCCACACAGCGCACTCTGCCACACAAGTCATCTCTCAACCAACACAGTCCACTTTCTGCTTTGCACACAGCATCTCTACATAAAATACAACACAGCCACTCTGCACACAGCATCTCTACAATACAACACAGCCACTCTGCACACAGCATCTCTACAATACAATACAACACAGCCACTCTGCACACAGCATCTCTACAATACAACACAGCCACTCTGCACACAGCATCTCTACAATACAACACAGCCACTCTGCACACAGCATCTCTACAATACAACACAGCCACTCTGCACACAGCATCTCTACAATACAATACAACACAGCCACTCTGCACACAGCATCTCTACAATACAATACAACACAGCCACTCTGCACACAGCATCTCTACAATACAACACAATACAACACAGCCACTCTGCACACAGCATCTCTACAATACAATACAACACAGCCACTCTGCACACAGCATCTCTACAATACAATACAACACAGCCACTCTGCACACAGCATCTCTACAATACAATACAACACAGCCACTCTGCACACAGCATCTCTACAATACAATACAACACAGCCACTCTGCACACAGCATCTCTACAATACAATACAACACAGCCACTCTGCACACAGCCTACTCTACAATACAACACAGCCACTCTGCACACAGCAATACAATACAACACAGCCACTCTGCACACAGCATCTCTACAATACAATACAACACAGCCACTCTGCACACAGCATCTCTACAATACAACACAGCCACTCTGCACACAGCATCTCTACAATACAACACAGCCACTCTGCACACAGCATCTCTACAATACAATACAACACAGCCACTCTGCACACAGCATCTCTCTCTACAACTCTGCACACAATACAACAACACAGCCACTCTGCACACAGCATCTCTACAATACAACACAGCCACTCTGCACACAGCATCTCTACAATACAATACAACACAGCCACTCTGCACACAGCATCTCTACAATACAACACAGCCACTCTGCACACAGCATCTCTACAATACAACACAGCCACTCTGCACACAGCATCTCTACAATACAATACAACACAGCCACTCTGCACACAGCATCTCTACAATACAATACAACACAGCCACTCTGCACACAGCATCTCTACAATACAACACAGCCACTCTGCACACAGCATTGTCACTAGAGCCCCCACTCATTGCAATCCCAAGAGACAGACAGAGACAGACAGAGATCTGTTCAAACACAATTCATCAGCCCTCTTGGTAAAGAACAGCACTCCTTATTAATTATTAATGAGTGGGCTCTTGGGCCACTCCTGAAAGAGAGAGAGTGTAACTCCTCCCACCTCTTCTCGTATTTGGCCAGTTTCTCCTCCTCCCAGGCCGTGTTCCCGCCCCCAAAATTCTTCTTGGACGTCCTCTCGATACCCTGAAAAACAGGGAGGCCTTTCAATACACCTATCATACTGGGGTGGGGGTCAAACGTTCCTGTGCTTGACTTGTCGTGACAATAAAGCATCTGAATACAGATTTGAGGGACAGAGAAAAGGAAGAGGAGGGAGAAGAGACGAGAGAGAGGGAGACATGGCCGTATCAATCTCATTGTGCTTCACAAGCAGCCCACCAGGTCTGTGACATGTGGCGAGGTGCAGATCGTGACACGCATCGTGTGGCGGGAGCAGCGTGTCGCGACAGCCCTGCTCACGCTACCTTGTTGAAGCTGTCGGTGAGGAGACGGCAGGTCTCGCAGGGCTGGCGCTTGGCTGTGACTGCAGGGGGCAGCAGAGAGCACAGCGCAGCCAACCACAGCAGCGCAGGCACCACAGAAAGTGACATCACGGAGAGGCAGGCGGGACACAGCAAGCTGGGGAAAACAAAACAAAAAAGACATTCAACACTAGCCACAGATCAAATATGTAACCCTATACACACTCAGAGCGAGTAAAGCGAGACGTTTTGGGCTGCTGTGAAGCATCTTGCTGGGGGGAGGGAGGGAGAGCTCCGGCTATGGTAAACATGTAGTACGGAGAGGGGTACCGGTGCTTGATTTGTATTCACTTCACTGGCAAACATGCGCGCATTTTGTATTTGTAGTCAGAATGTATAAAAGACTGTACCAGAAACGACGCACAGAATATCAATGCGTGAATGACATAGCACCGCATGAAATGATTGCATACCAGGTTTCTTTTTTTCAATCCCAGCTGTTTCCACACGCGTCTTGGCTGACTGTACCTGTAAAGTCGGCTCCACTGCGGTTCTGCGGGAGCGCGTCTCGTCACTGTGTGCGATTGAAACAGGAGGACAGTGTGAACCCCAGTGACCGCTCTCCCGGGAAACTGCATGCTTTCAACCTGCCTAATGATGTGCTGCTGAAACCGGGACTGCACGGAAGGAAGCAGCTGATCTCGTATTGATACTACAGCGAGAATGGGCTATTATTATTATTATTATTATTATTATTATTATTATTATTATTACTACTACAAGTAGCAAACAAACCAGACACATTAACAGCGACGAACGAACAGGTGCTCAAAGACGATATAATAATACGAACGACGGCAGTCCCTATGCAAAATATGCCCGTGGTAATTTGATATGTTAGACAGGCCCGTATAAAGACTGTGCCTGTGCTACACACGCCCCTGCACATATTTCACGATTTTAATCAATATACGCATGCAATAAACAAATAAAACACGTTTTCATGTTCTTAGCTGTGAATAAATGAAACCAGCTGGCACCGTGTGACCCAGCATTCGCCGCTAATATATTAACAGCACAGCAAAATGCGTCTGCGTGTAGTTTTACCTGGAAACGTCAACACGGGGTTTCGGTCCTGAAAAGCGCGTCACTGACGGCAGGGAGGGTTTCCCTCCAGGTCGAGACGCAGCAGCCCGGTCCGGCCCGGTTCGGTTCGGTTCGGTTCGGTTCTGAGGAGAGCTGCACCGCGCACCAGTCTCCCTTCTCTCTCCGGATTCCAGCTGTTTCGAACAGCTGAAACAACCCGCTTGTTCCCATTGGACGGGGCAGGACGCTTCCTCCAATCACCGTCCGCCGAATTCTAGGAAGCCGTCGACCCTTCCCGGGACAGCCAATGAGCGGCTGGGATGGGATTTAAAGCCACAGTGCAGGTATATATTGCGACTATTCCCCGTTCTCCAATCACTGCAGTGCGTTGAGCAGCTGCTGCACAGGGTCACATCTCCAGCACTGGAAACCTTATTTAAATAAACAGCCATCTAAATAGGCAGTCGACAAGACCACTCTTCTGCAGCGTTATTAACCTTCGCTGCTGTTTAACTATCACAGATTCGAGCCCAGGCCCCCATAGCCTAACACTGTACCAGTAGTACACTGACAAACCAGCCCTTGTAACATATCTCACAGAGGGTTACCACAACACGCCATGCACAGGACAGGCTTTTAAAAGAATCACACTGCAATGCATTCTGGTAAGTGTAGTCCTGCTGTCAAAGGCAGCTGATACAGGATGCATTGGGGTGTGAGTTGAAAAGCCTGTCCCACTGTACTAGTGTACATGGAGTCACAGGGTAATCTCTACTGCAAGCACACATACTCATATATAAGAATAAGTCACGTTTGAATATTTACTTTTATTTACATATTTATACAAGCACATTGAAAACAGAAAAATAACCCTTCATTCAGAATGTGTACAGATTTACAAAGGGACGAGTGTGTCATTAATGTGTGCGACAGTGGACATCAGTCCCATTCCCAACGTATCAGATACAGCCCAGTCCATGGGAATTATGTCGCAGTTTCCCATGCTTGTCTCATGCATAGCTATACTGCCCTCTGTGCTCATCCTAGGTTTGCTAATTATTATTATTTGTCCTATGCAAGCCCATTGTTAGGCAACAGTTTGTAATGTCTTGAAATAGTGTTTACAAGAGCACAAAAACCTGGACCAGAGGACACACAGTTGGAAATGAATTGGAGACTTGGGACAGGAGGAAGGAGACACCTCTTCACACAGAGTGCTGAGGGGATGGAATGGGTTACCTAGTCATGTTGTTGATGGAGACTCTTCTTCACACAGAGAGTGGTGAGGGGATGGAATGGGTTACCTAGTCATGTTGTTGAAGGAGACTCTTCTTCACACAGAGAGTGGTGAGGGGATGGAATGGGTTACCTAGTCATGTTGTTGAAGGAGACTCTTCCTCACACAGAGAGTGGTGAGGGGATGGAATGGGTTACCTAGTCATGTTGCTGAAGGAGACTCTTCTTCACACAGAGAGTGGTGAGGGGATGGAATGGGTTACCTAGTCATGTTGTTGAAGGAGACTCTTCTTCACACAGAGAGTGGTGAGGGGATGGAATGGGTTACCTAGTCATGTTGCTGAAGGAGACTCTTCTTCACACAGAGAGTGGTGAGGGGATGGAATGGGTTACCCAGTCATGTTGTTGAGGCTGAATCACTGAGATCCTTTAAGACCCGACTTGACAGAGTTTTTTGATCAGTCTTGGAACCAGGTGAGCACTGATGTGCCGAACGGCCCCCTCTTGTTCGTAGACGTTCTCCTGTCCTCCAGCACCCCCTCATAACCATTGAGCCAGGCTGGTCTCCCTGCCCTGTGGTCTGTATTCGTTGGGTTGGAGCGGCACACTCTCCCACATTAACTCCGTCCCCCCGACTCCTGAATCAGTGCTGTACTGGGATCGCCTGCACTCCTCCCCCCAGCTCACCCAGTCCCCCGACTCCTGCTGGGCCCCGCGCTGCACCTCCTTTAACCTCCAGGCCAGCCTGCCCGTGAGCTCTCTGGACGCAGCCCTCAAGCTGTCAGCTCGGCGCCCCCTGCTGGTGCCGCTGTTCCGGGGCACTGCAGAGAGCTCGGTGAGGAAGGCCAGGCTCTGAGAGGGCAGGCTGTAGAGGGGGATCCCCTTAAATATCTCGGGGAGCCCTTCATGCTTGAAGACGCGCAGCAGGGGGGTCTCGAACTGGGCCAGGACAAAGCGCTCGCCGGCGCGGCCCTGGAGGAAGTCAGCGAGGATGCAGCTGAGCGAGGCGCTGAACACGTCCAGGCAAGGGTCCGAGGAGTTCTGTATCTGCCGGGTCCTGCTGCCCGGGTGTTGGACCCAGCGTTCGGCCTGCTCCCATGCTCCCTGGGTCAGAATCAGAACCGCCTTGCCCCCGTCCTGCTGCAGCTGGGCCAGCCTGGAGTGCAGCCATGGTACAGGGCCCAGGGAGGAGAGTTCGGTGCGGCTCCACAGGTCCAGCGACACGGAGAAGCCTAGATCAGCCAGAGAGGAGCCCAGGCTGGACACCAGCACAGGCAGGGAGACCGACTCCTCTGAGGGGTAGAGGAGCAGGACAGGACCACCGCCCAGCGTGCCTGCATGGAGAGAGAGGATGAGGGATTGAAAGAAGGAGTGAGAAAAGAGGGAGAGATTAGAGGGAGGGAGAGAAAGAGCAAGAGAGAGAGCGAGAGAGAGAGAGCGAGAGAGAGAGAGAGAGAGAGAGAGAGAGAGAGCGAGAGAGAGCAAGAGAGAGAGAGAGCAAGAGAGAGAGAGTGAGAGAGAGAGCGAGAGAGAGAGTGAGCGTGCAAGAGAGAGAGAGAGTATAGCTCACCTTTGAGGCTGGCTCTTCCTTTGCACACTCTTTGGACCCAGTCTGCAATAAAAGACACGCTGTCTCACTCTCTCACACACTATAACACACACACCAAGGCCCACTCACTATCACGGGCTGTCTGTTCCCATGGGATTCCTGTGGGTGTAATGGCCTGGATTCTCAAAACTCTGCACTTAACATTGTCATTCATTAGGCACAGTTCTAGAATCCCTTACTACCCCCCTTATCTCACCTGCACCCCCAAGTGTTCCATCAGTGACCCCGCCCACCTTTACCTGAACAAACTCTTTCCCTGGATCAGATCTGCTGTAAGGTATATTGATCTATGTGTGTCAGCGTGGGAAGGAAAGAATTAGGGTGGGAGAGAAAGAGGACGTGAGGAGTGAGAGTCAGGGAGCAGATGAGAGAAGATGAGGGATGGAGAGAAGGAGAGCGAGGGAGAAGGAGGGAGTGAGGGAATAGGGAGAGAGCGAGGGAGCCGGGCAGTAAGGTGTGGTTGAATGAAGGAGTTCAGGGGTCTTACTCTTGAAGGATCTTCTCAGCAGTACAGCAGTCAGCACTCCCAGAGACAGGAGGACCAGGCACAGAAGCAGAGGCAGGGTCCAACGCCACCTGTGGGCTGGAGGAGGAAATGATGAATCACACAAGTACGCTGGAAGCCGAGTGCACACACACCCTCTCATGAGCCTGACTGCACAAGCGAGCTGCAATCCACCGAGTAATTCAGTCAGTGAAAGGGTTATATTATCAATGAGAATTACATCTCAATTCAATTCACACCTTGAGATAATTTCTACAGTACGAATGCAATTACTGAGTCGGCGTGTGTTTTAGAGGTGAATTTGAATGCTTTTATTTGAGCTCAATGTCAGTTTTGGGGATACACACTGTAAACCAGTTTCTAATCGAAGTACAACCCTGGATGTCCTGCCTGGCCCCCTAGCCAGCCTGCTATCTTCAAGGACCCCGCTCTCAGGTGTGATGGATCCTCCCCTCCCCTAAGTCTTACCCAGGTCCGCTGGACAGATCAGGACTCGGGGGGAGAAACTAACATCCGTCCTCCAGGCCTAGAGAAGAAGAGAGACCAGGGCTGATCAGTCATCAAAGCTTAACGTTGCTCGCCATGGTTTCACTATGCTTTATTACACTTTGCTATGCTTTCTCTATGCTTTATTACACAGGATTTAACTCTGTGAAACTGGTATTAATGATTAAGCTGACTGCTGACTCACCTCCAGACAGTCACTCGAACCCGGGTCATGAAGCTGCAGCTCCCAAGAGCCAGTCTGAGGAAAAAACAACAGCACAGAAAAATCAAACACACAAGTATGAATCACAAGCTTTACAAAATACACAACATCCTCTCCAGGGTCATCTCCACTGGATAAGAGGCTCTCCTTCACAAAATACACAACGTCCTCTCCAGAGTCATCTCCATTGGGTAATGGTCTGGCTAGCCTATGCTTTACTGTGCTTTCACTGCGATTTATTACACTTTACTGTGCCTTTACTGTGGGAAACTTTTATACAGGTAATAACATAAAGTGAGATCATAGCATGCTTTATTGACCTTACTAAATTATTAATGTATGACTCTTATGCCTTTTCATCACAGCACAGAGTAAACAAGGGCCTAGCATATGTAAACATTCTGTGCAGGCGTGCGCGCTACATGCCTGTTACAGCACAGTGAAATACAGTGACCCTACCTGGCTGGTGTTAACAAGTGTACAGTCTGGACCTGTCCTCTTGCACAGGGACACAGGGGTGCTGTTGTGGGACAGCTTGACGGTCAATGTCTGTCCTCTCAGGGACGGGTTGACAGTCCATTGAGGATCAGATGCTGGGGAAGGGACAAGCAGCGGTGAGACAGCTAAACAGCAGGACCCCAGACTGACCCACACTCTGCCTGAATTTTTCTTTCTTTCTTTCTTTCTTTCTTTCTTTCTTTCTTTCTTTCTTTCTTTCTTTCTTTCTTTCTTTCTTTCTTTCTTTCTCTGCTCATGCTGTCGTTCTTCCTTACTTGTTATACAGTGAGAAACAAGATAAGTTGAATTCTTTTCTTTTTTTCTTTTCTTTTTCTATCTTTTTGATTTCTCTTTCTTTAAACAGTAACAACAATGTTTTCTTTCTCTTTCTCTTTCGTTCGTTCTTTCTTATTCAATGTGCTCTTCCTTCTGTGCTGTTCATATGTAAATGCAGTCTTTCTTTGTTGAATGTGCTTCTTGTAGCTGGTCACCCTCTCGAGGCTGCAGACAGACAATGCACTCACCAGCGAAGGGGCACTGAAGGTCTAAGAGCTGCCCCATGCCCGGCACCTGCGCCTGGACAGACATACAGACAAAGGGAGTTCAAATGCACACACGCCCCTAGATGTATCAATAACACTGCAACACTACTGAGTGTGAGAGTGTGATAGTGAGTGTGAGTGGGGTGTGAGGGGGTGTGAGTGAGTGTGAGGGTGTGTAAATGAGTGAATGTGTGCGGTAGTGAGTGTGAGGGTGTGTAAATGAGTGAATGTGTGCGGTAGTGAGTGTGAGGGTGTGTAAATGAGTGAATGTGTGCGGTAGTGAGTGTGAGGGTGTGTAAAGGAGTGCATGTGTGCGTAGTGAGTGTGAGGGTGTGTAAATGAGTGGGAGTGAGTGAACAGGAGTGAGTTACCTGCACACAGAGGGAGGGGTGAGGATCCACATTGAGGAATTCTCCCTGTTTCTAGAGGAGACAGAAACACTCCTGGTTACACAGACAGATAGAAAGCAGACAGACAGGAAAGACAGACAGAAAACCCAGACAGACAGACCCAGTCAGACATGTATATAGACGGACATAAAGACCTACAGTAAGAGACAAAGTGACAGACAGACTTGTGTATGGACTGACTGACAGCTGCAGTGCAGACCCACCCTGTTACCTCGAGTCGCTTCCTGGAGCCCTGGATCTCCCGGCACTCGGAGCCCCCCCTGCTGGACCACCAGCACAACCACACTTCAGCCTCCACTCTGCAGGGGGCAGTGAAGAGCCAGGACAGCGCTGTTCCATGCAGCAGAGTCACTGTTCTGGTAACCGTCAGAGAGCTATTGTGCCACACATTCTCCTGGAACTCTGCAGAGACACACACAGGAGCTGGTTAGAGCAAGGAGCATCAGCACAGCTCTGCAGACACTCCCATTCTCCACAGAGTCAAGAAACCACTTCAAAATGCGCTTTCAACCACCATATGCAATCTACACACTATTAAATACCTAGCAATCAAAACAAGTGTGCGAGGCTTTTAAAAACAATGTTTGTGCCTCTAATTGACAGTAACAGTATGATCACCGGCCCTTTAGACTAGGTTAAAAATCATAGATGAGAAATCAGCCAATGGACTTGTTTTTAAATTGTTTAAATTAGAATATGAGGCCCCTCCATCCCCACTCACCCGTGTGGTTTGAAAAGGGGCAGCTCTGTCTGCGCACAGCATCATGAATCCCGCACCAGTAGTACTGAGAGAGAGAAAGAGTTAGACAGGATGAGTGACCACAAACAGAAACTGGCAAACACCAACACCCCCCCCCCCCCCCCCCACGTGTCCTGCACCGTACGAAAATATAATGAACATCTCAGACAAAAAAACATTCTCTCACGCTGCAGAAAGAGAAGGAGGGTTCTTGATGAAAGGGGGTGAGCAGAAAAGAAAGGTAGCAGAAATCTCAGTGCAGTATAATATTGCAGCCAGGGAGAGAAAGGGAGAGAGGGAGAGGGACGGAGGGAGAGAGAGGGAGAGAGAGGGAGAGTGAGAGGGAGGGAGAGAAAGGGAGAGAGGGAGAGAGAGAGAGGGAGAGGGAGGGAGAGGAGAGGGAGAGAGAGGGAGAGAGAGAGAGAGAGAGAGAGGGAGAGAGAGAGAGAGGAGAGAGGGGAGAGGGGAGAGAGAGAGAGAGAGAGGGAGGAGAGAGGGAGAGGAGAGGGAGAGGGAGAGGGGAGAGAGAGAGAGGGAGAGAGAGAGAGAGGGGGAGAGGGAGAGGGAGAGAGGGAGAGAGAGGGAGAGTGAGAGGGAGGGAGAGAGGGAGAATGAGAGAGGGAGAGGGAGAGGGAGAGAGAGGGACAGAGAGGGAGGGTGAGAGGGTGAGAGGGTGAGAGGGGTAGAGAGCGAGAGGGAGGGAGAGGGAGAGGGTGAGAGAGAGAGGGAGAGAGAGTGAGAGGGTGAGAGAGAGGGCGAGAGAGACTGAGGCATTACTTCTTAAACAGTTCAGTTCATTTAGCACTGAATTCACGGCACAGTATCTGTATTGAAGCTCAGCGCTGGAACAAGGAACAGGCTGCTAATTGTTGAACTTTGTCTCCTTGATGCTTTTGAAGAAAAAACTATTTCTGGTGCAGTACCTGGAAGCACAGACAGGGGGTGATGTCTCTGAAAGGGATGTGCTGCACCTGAGTGTGGTCCTGCAAGACAAGGGTAGAGATGTCAGTATACCAGACACACTCATTACACACACAGTACACTACACACTGCACACAATCACTACACACAGTACACACTGCACACACACACTCACTACACACTGCACACAATCACTACACACAGTACACAGTGCACACACACACTCACTACACACTGCACACAATCACTACACACAGTACACACTGCACACAATCACTACACACACTACACACTGCACACATCACTACACACACTACACACTGCACACAATCACTACACACACTACACACTGCACACAATCACTACACACAGTACACACTGCACACAATCACTACACACACTACACACTGCACACAATCACTACACACAGTACACACTGCACACAATCACTACACACAGTACACACTGCACACAATCACTACACACAGTACACACTGCACACAATCACTACACACAGTACACACTGCACACAATCACTACACACAGTACACACTGCACACAATCACTACACACACTACACACTGCACACACTCACTACACACACACTCACTACACACTGCACACAATCACTGCACACACACACACACACTACACACTCACTACACACACATCACTACACACAGTACACACTGCACACAATCACTACACACAGTACACACTGCACACACATACACACTACACACTGCACACACACTACACACACACACACTGCACACACTCACTACACACAGTACACACTGCACACAATCACTACACACAGTACACACTGCACACAATCACTACACACACTACACACTGCACACAATCACTACACACACTACACACTGCACACAATCACTACACACAGTACACACTGCACACAATCACTACACACAGTACACACTGCACACAATCACTACACACAGTACACACTGCACACAATCACTACACACAGTACACACTGCACACACACACACTCACTACACACACACAGTACACACTGCACACAATCACTACACACAGTACACACTGCACACAATCACTACACACAGTACACACTGCACACAATCACTACACACAGTACACACTGCACACAATCACTACACACAGTACACACTGCACACAATCATACACACTACACACTACACACAGTACACACTGCACACAATCACTACACACAGTACACACTGCACACAATCACTACACACACTACACACTGCACACAATCACTACACACAGTACACACTGCACACACACACACACTCACTACACACTGCACACAATCACTACACACAGTACACACTGCACACAATCACTACACACACTACACACTGCACACAATCACTACACACAGTACACACTGCACACAATCACTACACACACTACACACTGCACACAATCACTACACACAGTACACACTGCACACACACTACACACACTACACACTGCACACAATCACTACACACACTACACACTGCACACACACACACACACACTACACACTGCACACAATCACTACACACAGTACACACTCACACACACACTCACTACACACTGCACACAATCACTACACACAGTACACACTGCACACACACACTCACTACACACTGCACACAATCACTACACACAGTACACACTGCACACACACACACTACACACTGCACACACTCACTACACACACACACAGTGCACACAATCACACACACTCACTACACACTGCACACAATCACTACACACAGTACACACTGCACACACTGCACACACTCACTACACACACACACAGTGCACACTGCACACACACTCACTACACACAGTACACACTGCACACACTCACTACACACAGTACACACTGCACACAATCACTACACACAGTACACACTGCACACACACTATCACTACACACTGCACACAATCACTACACACAGTACACACTGCACACACTCTACACACAGTACACACTGCACACAATCACTACACACAGTACACACTGCTACACACAGTACACACTGCACACAATCACTACACACAGTACACACTGCACACAATCACTACACACAGTACACACTGCACACAATCACTACACACAGTACACACTGCACACAATCACTACACACAGTACACACTGCACACAATCACTACACACAGTACACACTGCACACAATCACTACACACAGTACACACTGCACACAATCACTACACACACTACACACTGCACACAACACTACACACACTACACACTGCACACAATCACTACACACACTACACACTGCACACAATCACTACACACAGTACACACTGCACACAATCACTACACACACTACACACTGCACACAATCACTCACTACACACACAATCACTACACACACTACACACTGCACACAATCACTACACACAGTACACACTGCACACACACACTCACTACACACTGCACACAATCACTACACACAGTACACACTGCACACAATCACTACACACAGTACACACTGCACACAATCACTACACACACACACACTGCACACAGTACACAGTGCACACTGCACACACACACTCACTACACACAGTACACACTGCACACACACACTCACTACACACTGCACACAATCACTACACACAGTACACACTGCACACAATCACTACACTCACTACACACTGCACACAATCACTACACACAGTACACACTGCACACAATCACTACACACACTACACACTGCACACAATCACTACACACAGTACACACTGCACACAACACTCACTCACTGCACACACACTACACACTGCACACAATCACTACACACACTACACACTGCACACAATCACTACACACAGTACACACTGCACACAATCACTACACACACTGCACACACACTACACACACACACTGCACACACACTACACACACTACACACTGCACACAATCACTACACACAGTACACACTGCACACATCACACACACTACACACTGCACACAATCACTACACACAGTACACACTGCACACTCACACACACACTACACACTGCACACAATCACTACACACAGTACACACTGCACACAATCACTACACACAGCACACACACTACACACACAACTACACACTGCACACACACACTCACACACTGCACACACTCACTACACACACACACAGTGCACACTGCACACACACACTCACAGTACACACTGCACACACTCACTACACACAGTACACACTGCACACACACACTCACTACACACTGCACACACTCACTACACACAGTACACAGTGCACACACACACACACACACACTACACACAGTACACACTGCACACACACACTCACTACACACTGCACACACTCACTACACACACACACAGTGCACACTGCACACACACACTCACTACACACTGCACACAATCACTACACACAGTACACACTGCACACAATCACTACACTCACTACACACTGCACACACACACTACACACAGTACACACTGCACACATACACTCACTACACACTGCACACAATCACTACACACAGTACACACTGCACACAATCTCTACACACAGTACACACTGCACACAATCTCTACACACAGTACACACTGCACACACAGAGACACAGGCAGGCAGACAGACTGCTCTCTCGTACCAGTCTCCAGCTTGCTTGGCACCGCTCCCCTATTCTTCGCATCAGGCACACCATTGCATGGGTGTGGCTTCGATCGGTCCCGTCCAATCGCAGCGTGGCCACGCCCCTTTCCCAGTCTAAGGTGGTGTTTACTGTGGGAACTGAAGCAGGGACATTCCAGCCAATCAGAATCAACCAGGAACAGCAAGGCGGCCAATCAAAAACAAGCAAATTTTCAATAAATTAAGACCTGGAACCAATTGAGAAAACAGGGTGACCAATGAACGCAAAGACTCACCAGCGCAGCGCTTTACTGTCCTCTGCAGGTCACGATGGGAACAGCCTGGGGGAGAGGAACACAAACAGTCACCCTTCAGATACCCACTGCACTGGGAGAGGAACACAGACACCCCTCAGATACACAGTACACTGGGAGAGGATAGTATAACGGGGAGAGGAACACAGCCACCCCTCAGATACACACTGAACTGGGAGAGGAACACAGACACCCCTCAGATACACAGTGCACAAGGAAAGGAGAGTATAACAGGGAGAGGAACACAGACACCCCTCAGATACACAGTGCACTGGGAGAGAAGAGTATAACAGGGAGAGGAACACAGACACCCCTCAGATACACACTGAACTGGGAGAGGAGAGTATAACAGGGAGAGGAACACAGACACCCCTCAGATACACACTGCACTGGGAGAGGAACACAGACACCCCTCAGATACACAGTGCACTGGGAGAGGAACACAGACACCCCTCAGATACACAGTGCACTGGGATAAAAACACAGACACCCCTCAGATACACAGTGCACTGAGAGAGGAACACAGACACCCCTCAGATACACACTGCACTGGGAGAGGAACACAGACACCCCTCAGATACACACTGCACTGGGAGAGGAACACAGACACCCCTCAGATACACACTGCACTGGGAGAGGAACACAGACACCCCTCAGATACACACTGCACTGGGAGAGGAACACAGACACCCCTCAGATACACAGTGCACTGGGAGAGGAACACAGACACCCCTCAGATACACACTGCACTGGGAGAGGAACACAGACACCCCTCAGATACACACTGCACTGGGAGAGGAACACAGACACCCCTCAGATACACACTGCACTGGGAGAGGAACACAGACACCCCTCAGATACACACTGCACTGGGAGAGGAGAGTATAATGTGGTAACATGTTGGAGGACACACCTATGATTCAAATAAGGGGTTAAGGTAAAGGGGTTCAGGTAAAAGGGGATAACATACCTGGTACTCTGTGTATCAGCTCGAAAGAGCTGCCCTGGTACTGAGAGAGAGCTGTCAGTCGCACCTCACTGCCCACTGGCACTTGGACTGAGTCCAGCTGAACAGTGCCCTGCAGAGAAAGAAACAGAGCAGCAGTCAGAGACACAGAGAGAGAGAGGAGTGGTAAGAGACATGGAGAGAGAGGGAGAGGAGAGAGAGACAGATAGACAGAGACAGGCAGACAGACATCCTTCTCCCCTCCCCTCCCCTCTCCTCACCACAGGCCCTGGCGCAGTGGAGTTGCTGGTCAGTGTGATTCTCAGCCATTGTCCAGTACTGGGGGGAGTGACCACACAAACCATCACTGTGGCCCTGAGGGAAGCTGGGAACACAGAACACGCATGTCAATAAGACACATCAACATACACACACTAGCAACATGCAGCAACACACACAATACATCAGCAACACACACACACACAATGCAACAGCAACACACACACACACACACACAATGCATCAGCAACACACACACACACACACACACAATGCAACAGCAACACACACACACAATGCATCAGCAACACACACACACACACACACAATGCATCAGCAACACACACACACACACAGCACACACACACACACACACACAATGCATCACCAACACACACACACACACACACACACACAATGCATCAGCAACACACACACACAATGCATCAGCAACACACACACACACACACAATGCATCAGCAATGCACACACAATGCATCAGCAACACACACACACACACACAATGCATCAGCAATGCACACACAATGCATCAGCAACACACACTATATATTTACGTTTTTGACTAATTTACTAAAATGTGGAAACAAAATAAACAGCAATGAACGCTGTGTTCTCTCTCACCAGTGTGAGACGGCTCTGGGGGCACACTGCCCCTCCTCAATCCACTGTCCCCCTCCTCCCCCTCCACTTCCTCGTCCTGCTCTAGGTCAGACTCATCCGAGAAGGCGTCATCTAGCCCCGCCCCGCCTGATCCCTCCCCCTCTGCACCTGGAGGGCCTGGGAGGATCAGAGAAGAGACTAGTAGCCAGGACAGACAGGCTGATAGATAACAGAGATATGGACAGACGCATGCACTGTTGTATATGTCAGTGTTGGTACGGGGTTGAAGCTGCAGTGATGTTGCTCACACAGGCTCTGTTTTCCAGTGCTCTCTTGTAAGAGGTGTTCTTGTACCTGTGATGGACATGCTGATCCGAACCCGCAGGCAGGGCTGGCAGTCCCCGTCTCTCTGGCAGCACAGCAGGGTCTCAGAGTCCATGAGGGTGGGAAGCAGCACATTGTTGGGGGAAGATAGCACACTGCCGGGGGGGGAGAGCTTCGAGAGCACTGCAGGAACACAGAGACACACCCGCAGAGACAGAGACACCCAGAGACACACCCGCAGAGACAGAGCCACCCAGAGACACACACGCAGAGACAGAGACACCCAGAGACACACACGCAGAGACAGTGACATCCAGAGACACACCCGCAGAGACAGAGCCACCCAGAGACACACCCGCAGAGACAGACACACCCAGAGACACACACGCAGAGACAGAGACACCCAGAGACACACCCGCAGAGACAGAGACACCCAGAGACACACCCACAGAGACAGACACACCCAGAGACACACACGCAGAGACAGAGACACACACAGGAAAACACACCCGCAGAGACAGAGACACCCAGAGACACACACGCAGAGACAGAGACACACACAGGAAAACACACACATGCAGACAAACACAGACATGCAGAGACAGAGCCACACAGAGACAAACACAGGAAAACACAGAAATGCAGGCAGACACAGACAGAGACACACAGAGACAGAGACAAACAGAGGAAAACACAGACAAGCAGACAGGCACAGACATGCAGGCAGACAGACAAACGAAAACACACAAACAGACAGATAGACAAACAAACAAAGACACACAGATAAACACACGTACAAACACACACAGACAGGCAGACACAAACACAGATCGATGGTTAGGAAACATCAAGCAATGTTTCGTTACTTTACTGCATGGCTTTTTCCTCTTAAAACATGTTTATAGATAATAATAATAATAATAATAATAATAATAATAATAATAATAATAATAATAATAATCACATCCTTTATAATACATGTACAGACGCAGTATTTGTTGTTTATGATGGTTTTGCTAAACTCTTATCATAAATATTCTAACTCAAGCGGATTCCCGCAATCCATCATTAGCATGCATTAAAACAGCATGTACGTGTGCAAGAAGACACGTGCGTGGAAAAGACATTACGGGGTTGAAACAACAAAGTAATGAAGCCCAGGAGAGCTTTACTGACTCACCTTCCACACTGCAGCTCAACCCCTGTGACAAGAGAGAGAGCGAGAGAGAGAGAACATAAGAACATAAGAAAGTTTACAAACGAGAGGAGGCCATTCGGCCCATCTTGCTCGTTTGGTTGTTAGTAGCTTATTGATCCCAAAATCTCATCAAGCAGCTTCTTGAAGGATCCCAGGGTGTCAGCTTCAACAACATTACTGGGGAGTTGATTCCAGACCCTCACAATTCTCTGTGTAAAAAAGTGTCTCCTATTTTCTGTTCTGAATGCCCCTTTTTCTAAACTCCATTTGTGACCCCTGGTCCTTGTTTCTTTTTTCAGGCTGAAAAAGTCCCTTGCGTCGACACTGTCAATACCTTTTAGAATTTTGAATGCTTGAATTAGGTCGCCACGTAGTCTTCTTTGTTCAAGACTGAACAGATTCAATTCTTTTAGCCTGTCTGCATATGACATGCCTTTTAAGCCCGGAATAATTCTGGTCGCTCTTCTTTGCACTCTTTCTAGAGCAGCAATATCTTTTTTATAGCGAGGTGACCAGAACTGCACACAATATTCAAGATGAGGTCTTACAAGTGCATTGTACAGTTTTAACATTACTTCCCTTGATTTAAATTCAACACTTTTCACAATGTATCCGAGTATCTTGTTAGCCTTTTTTATAGCTTCCCCACATTGTCTAGATGAAGACATTTCTGAGTCAACAAAAACTCCTAGGTCTTTTTCATAGATTCCTTCTCCAATTTCAATATCTCCCATATGATATTTATAATGTACATTTTTATTTCCTGCGTGCAGTACCTTACACTTTTCTCTATTAAATGTCATTTGCCATGTGTCTGCCCAGTTCTGAATCTTGTCTAGATCATTTTGAATGACCTTTGCTGCTGCAACAGTGTTTGCCACTCCTCCTACTTTTGTGTCGTCTGCAAATTTAACAAGTTTGCTTACTATACCAGAATCTAAATCATTAATGTAGATTAGGAATAGCAGAGGACCTAATACTGATCCCTGTGGTACACCGCTGGTTACCACACTCCATTCTGAGGTTTTTCCTCTAATCAGTACTTTCTGTTTTCTACATGTTAACCACTCCCTAATCCATGTACATGTGTTTCCTTGAATCCCAACTGCGTTCAGTTTGAGAATTAATCTTTTGTGCGGGACTTTGTCAAAAGCTTTCTGGAAATCTAAATAAACCATGTCATATGCTTTGCAATTATCCATTATCGATGTTGCATCCTCAAAAAAATCAAGCAAGTTAGTTAGGCACGATCTCCCTTTCCTAAAACCATGTTGACTGTCTCCCAGTACCCTGTTACCATATAGGTAATTTTCCATTTTGGATCTTATTATAGTTTCCATAAGTTTGCATATAATAGAAGTCAGGCTTACTGGTCTGTAGTTACCTGGTTCAGTTTTGTTTCCCTTTTTGTGGATCGGTATTACGTTTGCAATTTTCCAGTCTGTCGGTACCACCCCTGTGTCAAGAGACTGCTGCATGATCTTGGTTAGCGGTTTGTAAATTACTTCTTTCATTTCTTTGAGTACTACTGGGAGGATCTCATCCGGCCCAGGGGATTTGTTTATTTTAAGAGCTCCTAGTCCCTTTAACACTTCTGCCTCAGTTATGCTAAAGTTATTTAAAACTGGATAGGAACTGGATGACATGTGGGGCATGTTGTCAGTATCTTCCTTTGTAAAAACTTGTGAAAAGTAATCATTTAACATATTTGCTATTTTTTTTTCTTCCTCTATGATTTTGCCATTTGTATCTCTTAAACATTTAATCTCCTCTTTGAATGTTCTCTTGCTGTTGTAATATTGGAAAAACATTTTGGAATTGGTTTTAGCTCCCTTAGCAATGTTCATTTCTATTTCTCTCTTGGCCTTTCTAACTTCCTTTTTGACTTGCATTTGCAGTTCTGTGTACTCTTTCTGTGTACTTTCTTTTTGGTCCTTTTTTAATGCTCTGTAAAGTGCCTTTTTTCGCAGAATATTTTTTTTAATTGATCTATTAAACCAATTTGGCAATTTAGTTTTACATTTAGATTTGTCTACTTTAGGGATATAATTGTTTTGCGCCTCTAGTACTACGTGAGAGAGAGAGAGAGAGATTATTACAACCACTAATACACATTTAGTAACGTTCTCCTGCTCAGCACTGACACCTTGTGGAACAAATAGGCAGATTTGTTTAGTGGTCTGCAGCGCGGAGAGTGGCGTTCTCTTTCCTATACCGCTAGAGCGCTCTACGGCGCGGAGAGGGGAGTTCTCTTTCCTATACCGCTAGAGCGCTCTGCGGCGCGGAGAGGGGGGTTCTCTTTCCTATACCGCTAGAGCGCTCTGCGGCGCGGAGAGGGGAGTTCTCTTTCCTATACCGCTAGAGCGCTCTGCAGCGCGGAGAGGGGGGTTCTCTTTCCTATACCGCTAGAGCGCTCTGCGGCGCGGAGAGGGGGGTTCTCTTTCCTATACCGCTAGAGCGCTCTGCGGCGCGGAGAGGGGGGTTCTCTTTCCTATACCGCTAGAGCGCTCTGCGGCGCGGAGAGGGGGGTTCTCTTTCCTATACCGCTAGAGCGCTCTGCGGCGCGGAGAGGGGGGTTCTCTTTCCTATACCGCTAGAGCGCTCTGCGGCGCGGAGAGGGGAGTTCTCTTTCCTATACCGCTAGAGCGCTCTGCAGTGTGGAGAGTGGAGTTCTCTTTCCTATACTGCTAGAGCGCTCTGCAGACAGTGGAGAGTGCAGTGTCTCAGTGCTCGTTATTATTAAGGTGCTGGCAATGACAGCGCTGCAGAGCTGAGAGTGCAGTGTGTACTCTAGTGCTCATTATTATTAATGTGCTGGTAATGACAGCGCTGCAGAGCTGAGAGTGCAGTGTTTCAGTGCTCGTTATTATTAAGGTGCTGGCAATGACAGCGCTGCAGAGCTGAGAGTGCAGTGTTTCAGTGCTCGTTATTATTAAGGTGCTGGTAATGACAGCGCTGCAGAGCTGAGAGTGCAGTGTTTAGTGCTCATTATTATTAAGGTGCTGGTAATGACAGCGCTGCAGAGCTGAGAGTGCAGTGTGTACACTAGTGCTCATTATTATTAATGTGCTGGTAATGACAGCGCTGCAGAGCTGAGAGTGCAGTGTTTCAGTGCTCATTATTATTAAGGTGCTGGTAATGACAGCGCTGCAGAGCTGAGAGTGCAGTGTTTCAGTGCTCATTATTATTAAGGTGCTGGTAATGACAGCGCTGCAGAGCTGAGAGTGCAGTGTTTCTAGTGCTCATTATTATTAAGGTGCTGGTAATGACAGCGCTGCAGAGCTGAGAGTGCAGTGTTTCAGTGCTCGTTATTATTAAGGTGCTGGTAATGACAGCGCTGCAGAGCTGAGAGTGCAGTGTTTCAGTGCTCGTTATTATTAAGGTGCTGGTAATGACAGCGCTGCAGAGCTGAGAGTGCAGTGTTTCAGTGCTCGTTATTATTAAGGTGCTGGTAATGACAGCGCTGCAGAGCTGAGAGTGCAGTGTTTCAGTGCTCGTTATTATTAAGGTGCTGGTAATGACAGCGCTGCAGAGCTGAGAGTGCAGTGTGTACACTAGTGCTCATTATTATTAAGGTGCTGGTAATGACAGCGCTGCAGAGCTGAGAGTGCAGTGTTTCAGTGCTCATTATTATTAAGGTGCTGGTAATGACAGCGCTGCAGAGCTGAGAGTGCAGTGTTTAGTGCTCATTATTATTAAGGTGCTGGTAATGACAGCGCTGCAGAGCTGAGAGTGCAGTGTGTACACTAGTGCTCATTATTATTAAGGTGCTGGTAATGACAGCGCTGCAGAGCTGAGAGTGCAGTGTTTCAGTGCTCGTTATTATTAAGGTGCTGGTAATGACAGCGCTGCAGAGCTGAGAGTGCAGTGTTTACACTAGTGCTCATTATTATTAATGTGCTGGTAATGACAGCGCTGCAGAGCTGAGAGTGCAGTGTGTACACTAGTGCTCATTATTATTAATGTGCTGGTAATGACAGCGCTGCAGAGCTGAGAGTGCAGTGTACACAGTGCTCATTATTATTAAGGTGCTGGTAATGACAGCGCTGCAGAGCTGAGAGTGCAGTGTTTCAGTGCTCATTATTATTAAGGTGCTGGTAATGACAGCGCTGCAGAGCTGAGAGTGCAGTGTTTCAGTGCTCATTATTATTAATGTGCTGGTAATGACAGCGCTGCAGAGCTGAGAGTGCAGTGTTTCAGTGCTCGTTATTATTAAGGTGCTGGTAATGACAGCGCTGCAGAGCTGAGAGTGCAGTGTTTCAGTGCTCATTATTATTAAGGTGCTGGTAATGACAGCGCTGCAGAGCTGAGAGTGCAGTGTTTCAGTGCTCGTTATTATTAAGGTGCTGGTAATGACAGCGCTGCAGAGCTGAGAGTGCAGTGTTTCAGTGCTCGTTATTATTAAGGTGCTGGTAATGACAGCGCTGCAGAGCTGAGAGTGCAGTGTTTCAGTGCTCATTATTATTAAGGTGCTGGTAATGACAGCGCTGCAGAGCTGAGAGTGCAGTGTTTCAGTGCTCGTTATTATTAAGGTGCTGGTAATGACAGCGCTGCAGAGCTGAGAGTGCAGTGTTACACTAGTGCTCATTATTATTAAGGTGCTGGCAATGACAGCGCTGCAGAGCTGAGAGTGCAGTGTTTCAGTGCTCATTATTATTAATGTGCTGGTAATGACAGCGCTGCAGAGCTGAGAGTGCAGTGTTAGACTAGTGCTCATTATTATTAAGGTGCTGGTAATGACAGCGCTGCAGAGCTGAGAGTGCAGTGTTTCAGTGCTCGTTATTATTAAGGTGCTGGTAATGACAGAGCTGCAGAGCTGAGAGTGCAGTGTTTCAGTGCTCATTATCAGGTTTATCTTGCTGTTATCCTGCAGAC